>NW_025335759.1:9145826-9161642 GCF_004798865.1 Varanus komodoensis
CCACTGGCTCTCAGCCTGGCCGCATCCCAGAGCAGCCCAGGGGCACACGTGGCAGAATGGAGTCAAGGACGGGAAGCAGCTCTGCAGATTCCAACCCTAACCAGGAGAAGCAGCCCAGGGGACAACAGGTCCCATCTGACACCAGTCCCATCTCCATCCTCATCCAGTTACTGTTAAGCTTAATGTTAGCTCCAGAAGTCTTGACCTTTCACCTTTAATAAACTGTTATTTTTTCTTTGTTTCTATCTATACTGTTCTAAGAACTGTACCATATACCTACACATATACATATAGATTCTCTCTCTCTCTCTCTCTCTCTCTCTCTCTCTCTCTCTCTCTCTCTCTCTCTCTCGTACCTGTAGTTAAGTTTGTTCTTGCTGTATCATTATCGTTATCAAAATGTTCTGAGATCTCCGCATTGCCAAGGCAGGTGCGCTCTGCCTTCTGCTCAGGAGACTCTGGGCATTGTCGTTCTGTGCAAGGGCTCTCGAGCACTGAACGAGTGACCCTTGCAGCATCCCATAATTCCCTGGGTGCCTTGGAAGGAGCTTTGGCCAGTGTATTGGTATAAAGCCAATGCCATTTTGTACGAGAGATACTTCCCCAGGAAAAAGGCATTTCCACATCACGTGGCACATCTCTCCCTGATATGTGTTGACTGGTCTTGATTCTGGACCAGTAGAGCTGGGAAGTCGTGATGGCATCTGCAGATCAAACGGAATGGAGAAGGCAAAGGCGGAAGACCAGGGTGCAAGGATGAGCTGCTGGCCAGGACATCTGAAGAGAACCTCCAAAAGACTGGGAAGCAATTTGCTTCTCCAGTCTCCTCCTCTATTTTCTGCTCAGCTTGTTTTTCAGAGACAGGATTTGTAGCTATTAACATCAAATAGCGCATGCATGAATATTCACAGATCTTTCAACTATTACTTCTTCTCAACTGATTGAAATTTTGATTAGACTTTCTCAAATGATTCACAGGAAGGGCGTGCTTTGGATTTGGGTGAGTCCCAAGCAAAAAGGGCTGATTCCACCAGACTCAGCAGATGTCTGAAGCAAAGCTAAACCCTCCGAAACTCAGCTGAACATACACTTGTGAAGGTTTGGGATTGGAGGGACCAAGACATGTGGACAGTCTACCTCCAAACCTTGATTCATTTGTCCCTCAACTCAGCATCCAGCAAAAGTACAAGAGCATGAACTGAAAGGAGAGAGTAGTTTGGTGCCCTGAAGTTCCTGCTTCTCAGCACAGTGAATGTTTTTCCCAGCCTGTCTAATCAACAGGTCCTCAGTGATGGACAAGGACTTTTCTGGGTCTTCCAGGGCAGGGTAGTTAAAGGAGGGTTGATGTAATGTGCCATCAGACACTTGTGTGGGAACTGCTGATCGTTCAGCAAAAAAATTTCCTAGTCAGGGTTCCTCATGAACATGTTTCCTTACTTCCAGAATGCTGAAGCCAGAGGAAATGAGCTGACTTCTTAGCACTACAATTGCTTCCGCAGTGCTATCAAACCAGTTGGTCCCACCTTCTTCCCTTGGGCTCCCCTGATGGCCCTATAAAGGCTGCCATGGGACATCCCATTGATTGCTAGGCTTGGTTGGTTTTGCTCTGATCCACCTCCGCCTGGCTCATCTTCCCATCAAGATGAAAGTGCTTTTGAGCACCTACTTCCTCTTGGCCTTGGTTTCTGCAGGTGAGTATCATCCAAAGGACCCGGGTTCCTGCTTCTAGCTAGGAAAGATGCAGCTGCCCAGAGAGACAGCAAGGACTTCAGGGGCTCTAGCAGGCAGAAAGGAGAATCCAGGTGCTCAGAAATCCTTTGGAAGGTGGGAGGGAGCTAAAGAGAAAACCAAAATTTAAGAATAGAGAAAACCTCTTGTAATTCAGGGCAGCTTCACCACTAGACTCATGATCACGCAGCATAAAGTGAATATTTCACTGTATTCTGCATTCCTCTAATCAAGAAGTCTGTTTCTCGTAAGAGCTCCTTTACAGGATCACTAAGGTAAATCCATCAAGCCCAGAGGTGTCATAATGGTCTACATAAAATGCACTGGAATAGATGGAATGCCAGAGGCTGTACATGGAATGCAGAGGATGGATTTTATGTGGAGTCAATGGACCTGACACCTGGGGGTTAGAATTAAATTGCTTTTACATGCTTTCCAGGGGAACTTGGTAAATGTAGTTCAGTAGGAGGTGTAAAGTATTCCTAGCATGCTCAGCTTCTGCACCATGCCTCAGTTCCCAGGATGCTTTGGTGAGACTCCTGATTACTAAACTTGCATATTGTCAGTAATGTCTATACTGTAAATTTACAGTCCAGGTATTCCCAAAGGGATAATGGTTCCCAACAATTTTGTTCAGAGTAGAAATAGGAAGAGCTGAGGTCAGGTGGCTTTCTAATGCAAACTTACCTTTTTCTGTACATTTAAACTAACTGAACTATGATTTGAAAATTAAATTTCCCTGAAGTTTGTATAGGATTGTAGCATCAAGAATGTGGCTCTGATACATGCAAACTGTTAAAACATAGAATGAATTAAATGACTTTAGCATCACTAAAGTTTGTAAAAATCAAGACGGTGTCGCACAAGAGAAGCAACCATTCTGGAATCGTATACTTCCCAGCAAGATAGCCCCTGGATCACTGGAGTAGTTCTAGGTACATTCTGGAACAATAAAGCTAATGAGGGGATCCATCTGCTATGAATCATGTGGCTCCCCTTCGTAGCGCTGAGCCTTTCCCACCCTTTCTCCTCTCTGCAGTGGCAGCTCTGAAGTGTAAGACGTGTTTTGCCTGTGGAAGAAAATGCAGAGAGGAAGATACAAAGACTGTGGAGTGTGCTCCGGATCAAGATGCTTGCGTTGCCGTCTCGGCGAATTACACAGTGTGTGAGTGAGATGTGCTCTCCGCCCATTCTGTCTGTGTTTTCATCATTTGGTGGGCTCTGGAGCAGGCAGGTGGGGCTCATACCTATCAGATGGGAATCGCTGCAAAGCATCACCCTCCATTAACTTCAGTATCTCATACCCAGGCAGCTTACGTTGTGAATGACCCTCTCAGATGCCAAGCAAGGAATAGGTGCATTCCCAAGGGAGCTATGTGCATGTCTGAAACGGTCCTGAGGTTCACACCTGACATGCAGGTGAAAACATGACAATGCTTCATGGCCTCTCTTCTTCCTCCAACTCCCCTTTTCTGGCTCAACCTGCAGAATCATGGAATTTGCAGATCTGGTGACCTAGAAGGAGATCCAAGGACTCTGTTCAAGTAATGGGGGCAGGGAGAGTTAGAAACATAGAAACAGAGAGAGTCAGAAGGGGTCTCCTGGGTCATCTAGTCTGACCCGCATCTCTAGCCGGCTCCACTCACAACATGCCTGCCATGTGCATGTCCAGCCTATCCTCGAACACCCTCACCGATGGGGCCTCAACCACCTCCTGTGGAAGCCCATTCCATACCCTCGGAGTCCTAACTGGCATCCAAGTTGAACCTTGGCTCCTTGAGCTTGGCTCCATTGGAGCACATCCTGCCTTCCTCCACAGGGGAGAACAGGTCTCTACCCACCTCTGTGTGACACCCTCTCACATACCTATATGTCGCCAACAGATCCCCTCTGAGTTTCCTCTTCTCCAGGCTGAGGAGACCCAGTTCCCTCAGTCTCACCTCACATGGCTTTCCCTGACTCCAACCTGGCTATATCCTTCCTGTAATGTGGAGCCCAGAACTGAGCACAATTCTCCAGTTGCAGGTGCACCGGAGTCATACGGAGTGGCAGTAACACCTCTCTCAATCTAGAAGCCACGCTTCTGGCTATGCAACCAAGGGCGGCGTTTGCCCTCTTGACCACAACCAGTTGAGTAGGTGCTGTCTCAGCCTGGGGCTCAAACGCCCTTCCCACAAGAACTCATATGCCCAGGTACCCCCACACCCAATTATCAGCATCCTGCAGCTGATATTTGCTGCTGGTCTTAGCAAAGAGTTCAAACCAAGCAGGGCGGGCCAGTTCTCAACCTGCATATCTTCTCTGGTTTATTTATCTATTGCATTTGTATGCAGCCCTGCAACCCGAGGGCTCTCTGGGGGGCTCAAATTGCACAATAGTTACAGAAGCGCATTATCACAGTTGTGTACAGGCGGCAGTTGCATGGTGCCCAGCTCTGGGGATTGGTACCACAGTCACGGAGCGAGGCCATGCTTCTGTTGATGGTGACACGAACCCAGCATGCACGGAGGCAAGCGACTGCTCCTTATTTCTGCTCTTTCCACCCTTTGCCCAGCGTCCCTGCCAGAAGATCTAAAACCAGGAGGGCAAGAGGCAAGATGCTGCCAGGCTGTACACCATTCGTGAGGAAAAGTCTGAAATTCTGAGTAGAAAGACACATTTAACTTGTAAAAATCTATAAGGACATGGGGTGATAAAAAAAATATATCAGGGCTAGCCAGCCTAACCACACATGAAGATCTTTTCATGATACAGAACAGAAACAAAAAAGAATATTCTGTTTCTTCACAGTCTTACTCTCCTGAGGCTCATTGAAAAAACTGTGCAGATGAAATATTTCCAAAGTAATATTCATAGGGGGGATCTTGCCAAATGCAAATATTTATACAAAATGAAATTCCCCAGTGGATGGGCATCAGAATGTCCACCTTTCAGCCCCAAGAACTGCACTCAGTTCCTCCACCGCATCAGCTGCTCTTTCTGATTGTCTTTCTCAGATGATTTCCCGTTTGCTTTTACTTACAAGGGATGTTCCCGATCCCAGGAATGCCAGTCAATCTATTATTATGGCTGTGCAGTAGCGAATAGATACAGCCAGGTAAAAAGCCACTGCTGCCAAACAGACGAGTGCAACGCACAGGATCTGCAGTGTGAGTATTGCCATCTGCTGGGACTTGGTGTCCATGGAAGCAAGTCAAAGGGCCAGCACAAGGAACAGTAGCCAGAGTGGGACCCTACAGGGAGACAAAGCCATTCTGCGTCACTGAGCCCGACAGGGGAAGATGCAGGGTTGCATTAGTGTCTCCAGTTAATGCTCTCCTAGGGTAGAAATGAACACCACGTTTTCCCCTTTCCGTTACTGTTTAAGGAGATCTGTACCAATAAAAAACTCACTACACAGGGGATGGGATGCAGGTGGCGCAGTGGTTTAAACTGCTGTGCTGCTGGGCTGGTAGATCGAAAGGTCGCCGGTTTGAATCTGCACAATGGAGTGAGTTCCCGTTGCTCCGTCCCAGCTCCTGCCAACCTTGCAGTTCGAAAGCCTGCAAATGCAGGTAGATAAAAAGGTACCACTCAGTGGGCAGGTAACAGCATTCCATGCACTTTGGTGTTTAGTCATGCCGGCCACGTGTCCACGGAGACTGTCTGCGGACAAACGCCGGCTCCCTCAGCTTGGAAACGGAGATGAGCACCAGCCCCTAGAGTCAGGCATGGGTGGACTTAACGTCAAGGGGAAACCTTTACCTTTCTACACAGGGGATGCAGCTCCCCTTGGGCCAGGTCAGGCGGGGACTGAAGGTAGGTGATGTGGAAAGAGTGCCTGCTCACCTGTGCTTGGTTTTCCAGTGCCGGATCGCAGCAGCCCAACGGGGTAAAGTGCCCTGGCTTCATCTCAACATCGGATTCTTGCTACGGCCAGGAGACTGTCCAGTGTGTTGGTATCGAGAATCAATGTTTGGAAATCCTGCTTGACCTGAGTCCATGTGAGTAGGATTTCCAAATCTCAGAGCTGGGGGGAAAGTGTGCAGATCTTGCCTTTTCTTTCTATCAATGCTGCAGCAGCTGCAACGGGAAAATCTGAGGCCCCCTGTGTTGTGGCTCTTAGAAAAATGAAAGGGTGCAAATTTCACAGTGCGGAAGTACATATCGTGGGCTTTTGCAGAGATTTCCCCTCCATTTACTACTCAGCCTCGAGCTCTGCAGGAATAAGCAAGTCCACAGTCTCGCCTAGCGAAACTCTTCTCTCCTTTTGTCAGTGGAAATGGACAAGTCCTTTGACCAGGAAAGATGACCCACACTGCTTGGCCGCGCCTACAGAAGGCTCTGAAAAGAGAGCTGGCGAGTGAAAAGGGGGGCCTGCAGGGGCAAAGCAGTGGTTCAGTCCTCTCCGATTCGGGATCTCTTGCAGGGCTTTGGAAGTAACTAGCGCAATCGCTTCGATGAGCCACAGTGCAGGCCAGCAGATGGCATTGCCAGGCTTATCCTCTGCGTCTGATGGCAGGGAGGGGAGCTTTCCCCCTCCTTGGCAAGGACGGGGTGGGGGGGACAACTAAATTTGGGGAACGGTGTGATGAAACTCAACATCTATGACTTGCACTGCTACAGTGGCCAGGGATCGTGCAAATTGCAGCAAACGAAGTGGTAGAAAGAAAATAATGCAGCCCCACTCCATCTATTTTTGCCCTGGCTGCTTCTCTTTGAAGGAGAGCGCCCAGGAAGAATCGCCCATGGCCTCCCCGCTTGGAGCTGTCCAGTCTGCTGCCTGGCCCAGGCCTGAGAAAAGAGCAGAGAGTCGCTCTTGTTCTTGATCTTCTCGGTGTGGGAAGAGCAAGAGCAAGCCCAGACCATGTCACTTGGCCGTCTTGTACTGAGCAGGCAGCGGCAATGAACAGCCCCTGGGGAGGATGTTCTGGCTCAGTCCTTGGGAAGGTTTTCTTGATGATTTCTTTTCTTGCAAAAGGTTTTCTTTTCTTGCAAAGCAGGGCAGTGCGGTGGTGCGGAATTTTCACTCAGTCGTCCAACACACTGGAAGTCTCGCTCAGTCCTCATCAAAATAAATTAGCATGTCAAAAAGACCTTGTGTTTTGCGTATCTTATTCATGAACATTTGGATGTGTGGGGTGGGGTCAAAAGAGGCTGCCCCCTACTGCCTTCCTTCCATCCATCCATCCATGCGTAATGCCACATTCCATCTTAACCACTCCTCCACTGTCTCTCACCAGGACCACGTCAAATAGCAAACCAGTAGCACAGAGGGTAAAATGGGATCAGATTCAAGGAAGGGAAGCAGCACTTGTTAAATGATGAGTCTTTAAAAAGTCCTATTCTTGCTGAGCTCCAAGATTATTTTGAAAACAGTGGCGTTACCACTAGAGTTGTGATGATCCTCCCCCTTCCCTCTCCTGTCCATCAGACTTCTTCTCACGCTTGGCCCTTTCTTGGTAGGGAAGCCAAGCAGAGAGGAAGTCTGCGAATGCTCCTGGAAATCCAGTTGTGCAGCCACCCACCGTTGTTTGCAACCTGTGCAGCACAAGCGAAGGCAGCAAGCCGTTGATGCAGAGATGCGGCTGCTAGCAAGATGCCCACGTTTCCACCCAGTGGAGAAAAGAGGATCCTGTATCCACAGCATCAGTTGGCAGAGGCAACCAGGGAGGAGACTAACGGAGCAGGCTGAGCTCGTGCCCGTCTCGTGCAGCTGGGCAGGCCACATAAGCATCGAGGTGCAGCTGCATCCCTCGGGCGGCTTTCCTGGCTGGAAGCCTGACTCATACGGACCTACCCAATGGGGTTAATTCAGAAGTGCCTGGCGCTGCCCTGCGGCCACCCACACAGGCATCCATCTTGCCTTCGTAACGCATGCAGAACCGGTCCGGCCACCTAGCAGAGTCAAGGCTACCGGCAGGAGCAGCTTGGGGCCACATCTTCTGCCGAGATGGGCCATCCCACCCTAACCAGCCTTGTGGTTTCTGCTGCTGGCGTGTGAGGGACGACAGACTGGTTCAGACGATGAGATCGCTCCTGCACCAGGGCCGAGAATGAGTTGAGTGTGGATGGTTGCTGAGTCATGGGCTGTTGCTCATAACCAGTTTGAAGGGAGGGAGGAGGGAGGAGGGAGGAAATAAGGATGGAAGGAGATTCCTGGAGAAAAGTAGTCTTCCTGAAAAAACTGGAAGTCCTGCCAGGATGAGACAAACAAAAGAGATCTGAACAGAAGAGAAGCCTGCAGACAATCAGAGCTATAAAAGCTGCTTAGAGGAGCAGATCACAGCTGACATCCAGGCCAGCAATACAGAATTCTTTAAGTGTCAGAAGCAGGAATCCAGCTCAGAATGGAGTCGTGCAATTAGGTGATAAGGGGGTTAAAGGAAGGCTAAAGGCAGATAAAAGATTGTGGAGAAGTTGAATAAATCTTTCTCAACAGTGTTTGTTGCAGAATATATTGGAAGGATGCCCGTGCTTGAACTGGAGATCTCAGACAGAGGACATCTTTGTCCTGGTGGAGATTAGGCAGGCCGCTCAATCTCCCTGCCAGCTTCCAAAACACCCCTTTTGATTCTCCACTGCTCCCTCTTACATCCCACTTTTACCATCTCCACTGCTTATCCTCAGCTCCCTCATTCTCTCCTGTTCGTACTGAAAATAGGGTGATGCTCCACGCTCTGTGAGACTCCGTACCCTAACCAGACATTCCTGCCTTCCCACAGACAGATGTGCATGACTCTCCTCCTCAGAGCAGACTAGTAGGTGTACCTAAAACTATTTTGTGGAGGTGCAGAAAAACATCTTAATCACTTGCTTTCATAAATCATCCATATGAGGAAGCTGTCTATTGCGAGTCAGTTACAGGTTTTCCTCCGGGGAACCCCTACAGTGCAGTGATGTTCCATGTTGAATTCATTGCTCTGCATAAACTTGGAAATAGGTCAAGTTTGGTCAAGAAAGCAATTTAGGAGGTATAAGTGCAGGAGAGGCTGCTGATACCTGGATATTAGATGCTATCTGAACTGCAGAATTGACGTGACTCTACCTGCTTCCCAGGCAATCTTGGCTCTGTTGTTCTGTGGAAGGAATCTCTAGCATTGAATGCTCCACCTTTGAAGGATATGCAGTTCTAAACCAGAGCAATGCATCTACCAATATTCACAAACCTTTCAACCACTGTGTCCTCTCAAAAAATTGCTATTCAGATGTGACTTGCTCAAACAATTATTCAGCTCTGGAAGAGTCCCAAGACAAAGAGGACTGCTCCCAGCAGACGCAGCAGATGTCTGAAGCAAAGCTAAAGCCCCCAAAAAGCAGCTGCCGCGACACTTGTAAAGACATCTGGAGGGACAAAGACAGGTGGACAGTCTACCTCCAAACCGCAACTCTTTCCCCCTCAACTCACCATCTAGCAAAACTATAACAACTTAAATTGTGAAGTGCGGAGGGGGGGGGTGCATTGTGACTGGCAGCTCTTGCTTCTCCACTCAGTGAATGGTGAGGAACGTAAGAACTTACCAAAAGTTACGCTGGGTCAGACCAAAGTCCATCCAGTCCAGCACTCCACACACTCAGTGGCAAACCAGTCCGCACAGGACCCCTCAGGCAGGATGGGTGCAAGAGCTCTGCCTGCCCGAGCTCCTCAGCAAGGCATGCCCTCAATGGTAAAGGAGGGGTCACATGGCCAGCAAGGCTAGTAGCCACTCATAGTCTCCTCCTGCAGGAGTCTGTCCTTTTAAAGCCATCCAGATTGGAGGCCGTTGCCACTTTCATAGAAGGAATTGTGTTGTAAGCTGCCCCGAGGCTTCGGCAAGGGGCAAGGGGCGGCATAGAAATGTTTAATAATAATAATAGTAATAGTAATAATAATAATAATAATAATAATAATAATAATAATAATAATAATAATAATATAGTGTAGATGTTGTTTTATGCCTAGGGATCTCTCTCCAATCAAAGTGATATCAGGGAGAGATACGGAAGCTGAGTTTCCTTTTCAGGAACGGTGCTGTTAAAAGAGGATCGATGAACTCTGTGGAATGCAGCATCAGGTGCTCGCTTGCCTGAGAACCGGTGGATCTTCCACTCCTTCGGCATCTCTCACTCCATGCTCAGCAAGCAGTGCTGAACATTCAGCAAAATATATCCTGAATCAAGACTCCTCACGGACACCTGTCCCTACTTCCAGTCTGCTGACGCAGAGTTTCGGCTGTGCTGGAGAGCCAGCTGAAGGGATTTCCTTGACTTCCAAAAAACTCCTCAGCATTATCCCAAACTGAGCTGACTTCAGCACTAAATTTGCTTCCTGGATGCCATCAAACCAGTTGTTCCCACCTTCCACCCTTGGGCTGCCCGCATGGCCTATAAAGGCTGTCATGGAACACCTTCTTCATCAGTTGCCTTGGTTGGTCCCACTCCGTTCCACCTCCACCTGGCTCTTCATCTCCCCATCGCTATGAAACTGCTTTTGAGCAGCTGCCTCCTCTTGGCCTTGCTTGCTCTAGGTGAGTATGAGCCAGGAGACAGGAGAATCAGAGCATTCACGGGTTCTTTGGAAAGGAGGGTTGAGAGGGGAGGTCCTTCAACAGAAGGCAGAATTCAAGGCTAAGACAGAAAACACACTGAAGGAGGAGGAGAAGGTTTTTTTGTTGTTTTTAGCACACCTGGCTAGCTAGCCTCAGTTCATAAGCTGCTTTTGCCTTACTGACTCCAGCCCTGCAAGTCTTTGCTGTCTGTTCAGACGCTTCTTTTGTGACCTGGCCTCCCTTCCTGTACATGTCTTTTCTCACTTTCAAGTTGTCTCTTAACTTTTTATGGAGACGTGAGAGCTTCCTCTGTTGCTTTTTGCACTTTTTTGGTTAGAATTGCTGTTGTGCTTTGAGAATTTCTTTTTTAAGGATTTCCTATCCCTCTTGGAATCCTTTTCTCTTTAGAGTGAGTTGCCAGGGGATTTTATTTATTTATTTATTTATTTATTAAGAAAATTTATATGCCACCCCATTCACAAAAGCCTCATAAAATCTTTCTAAGTAAAGATTTTACTTATAATTGATCAGAATTTTATAAAGTTGGCCCTCTTGAAGCCAAGGGTATGTGTTTGGCTACAGTTGACTCTTGCCTTCTTCATAACTGAGGATTCAGGGATGGCACGGTCTCTTCCCCCCAGGGAACTTGTGGTTGTTACTTTGCTCACTAGATCTTCCCTGCCGGTAGGTATTAGGCCAGGTGAAGCTGCTCCTCTCATCCTTTCCTCCACCTTCTGTTGGAAGGAGCAACTGGTGACACCTGTCAGGAATCCCTTGGAGGGCCAGGTTTGCCTGAATATGTCACCGAGAAAACATCAGGGAAACTGAGGCCCCTCATGATGACTACATCATGAATCCTTGCAACATTGGCAATTTCTTTTTCGAAAATAACATCTCTTCGATTGGATGGGTGGGTCACTATGTAACAGCAAGAGACAGTAAGCCCAGTAAAATCAAGTGCTTAACTGTGGCATAGGCCCTACTCTGCTGTAACCTTTGATTGACAACTTTCATTATTTTATTTTCTAATCTTACTACCTCACTGTTTTATTTTTACTATTTTATGGCATTTTGTGTCACATTTATATGAATTTATGGCCTATGGTTACAACAATAAAATGATTGATTGATTGACTGATTGATTGACAGTAAGTGCAATACAATCAAGGAATTTTGAGTGGGGTAAATGAACTGGAAACCTGCATTCTGGAACAGTCTACATTAAAAACAATTTAACTAGTTTTGTATTCTTCCCAGGAATACTCAAGAAAAGTAGTTCTGCGGGAGGTGTACGGCATTCCTAGCATGAAATGTTCAGGATTGGGGCCATAACAAAGTTCCCAGAATGCTTTGCAGGACTCCTAATTGCAAAATTTGGATAGTGCCTATAGTGTAACTTTATACTTCAGTTATTACCAAAGTGATCATGGGTTTCAACATTAATGCACAGGGTAGCAATGGTGAAGAAATTAGGTAGCTGGGTTTCTTAATGCACGCTTGCATGCCTTTGTAATGTCAAAGGAAACCAAAACTCAGGTATAACTAGCAAATTAAATTTCTCTGCGGCTCTGTTATTCTGGCCTAAAGATGCTAGATACTTGCAAAATGATGAAACATAAAACTGATTCCACGGTTTTGGCTTCACTAAAATGTGCAAAGATTGGTATTGTGTCACACAGGGAGAGCATAATCATTCTGAATTCTCTTAGGCGGCACCAAAGTACATTCCAAGCAAGTTGGCCCCTGCATCACTGGAACAGTTCTGGGTACATCCTGGAATAATGGAGTCTATGATGGACTTGTGTGACTTACCTTCATAGCACTGAGCTTTTCCCACCCTTTCTCCTCTCTGCAGGGGCAGCTTTGAAGTGTAAGGCGTGTTTTGGCTGTGAAAGAACATGCAGAGAGAAAGATACAAAGACTGTGGAGTGTGCTCCAGATCAAGATGTTTGTGTGACTATCTCAGCAGATCAGACATTTTGTGAGTGAGATTTGCTGTGTCCATTCAAAATGCAGTGGTTTCCCCATTTGTCCTCTGGAGCATGCGGGGGGGTGGAGGGGGGCTCAAACCTCCCAGAGGGGAACCATTGCAAAACATCAACCTCCACTAACTTCAGTAGCTAACACCTGGACACTGTATATGTTCGGAAGGATTTTGTTCCTTGCCAAGCAAGCAGGAGGTGTGTTCCCAACTGACCTGTAAGCATGTGTGGAACAGCCAGAAGGTCCAAAATGCAGACCTATACCTGCCTTTCCTGCCATCTCTTCTTCCTGCCACCCACTTCCTTGATTCAATCCATTGATTTGTGAGATCTGTGGATCTCATGACTAGCAACTCCCTAGAAAGACCTCCAAGCACCATGTTCAAATGACTGGAGGAAAGGGGTTGTCAAAGGGGGAAAACGGAGTAGTTGCTATCTTAGCCAGGTGTTCAAATCCCCTTTCCGCAAGAACTCTCATGCCCATGTTCCCCTGCACCCAAATAGCAGTGTGCTGCAGAAGGATCTGGGCAGAGGCGGCTTGGAAACATGACCTGTCAGCAGAAGCTGAGAGTGAATGTGATGAGAAGTGGGTGGGGGGAAATTCCCACTGCTTGAACTGGGGTGGAGATGGGGAGCAGGGCATATTCCAGGTGGGAATTCTCATCTCGCCATTGTGAGTTCTGCCGCAGAGCAGCGGCACCCGGTTCAGTGTGACAAACGGAAAGCGGACATACTGGTGAGCCCACTCCTCGCCCTGCCCTTCCTGCGACCATTTCAACTACCAGTAGGTGGAAATACCAATTTCCTCTATGGATGCCTCCACCGGATGCTCTATAAAACTCTTCATTTCTCATATTTCCACTTTTGGGTAATGCAGATGTTGCCTTTTCAATGTGTGTTGTATAATTCAGCAGGAAAGGAGATCCCCAGATTTCAAAGAATGATAATGTAAGATCTCTGGAAAACATGCACGTATCCCTTGAGCTCATGGAATGACAGCCTCTTCTTTTGATGACTTAGCAACTCTTTCTGATTCTCCTCCACAGACACTTTTCCTTTTAGGGTTAGGGTTAGGGTGGCCTTTTCCATGTGTGCCATGTACCTCAGCAGAAAAGGAAACCCCCAAATTTCAAAGAACATTCCATGCTTACTGGAAAATGTTACTGTTAAAAGGAATATGTTTGAAATTCTGAGCAGAAACACACACATCACTTATCAACACCTATAAGAACATTTGGTAATGCAAAATATCAGCACTAGCCAGATCCAGCTAACCTCTCCACTGACGAAGACCTTCTCATTGCTAGAGAGCAGCACAAGTGCAGGAGAGAGGGAATCACAACACGTATCAGGAGCCAGATGTGTAACACTAGGGAAGCCCCTTCGGTTCCTCATGTTGTCACAGATCTGTGCTGATGAGTCATGTCTGTGTAATGCTCTTAGGGGCAGCCTGCCAAATGCAAATGTTTATGCAAAACAAAAGCCTGGCCATTCCTTGGCAAAGGAGCATCAGAATGACCCCCTTTCGGCTCATGGAATATGACCTCTGGTTTCAGTGAGCCAGCAGTTCTTCCTGATTCTCTTTCACAGACTATTTTCCATTCGTCAATACTTACAAGGGATGTTCCAGTTCCCAGGAATGCCAGTCAGGCTATTATGCTGCTGCTTTTGGGAGTACATATGGCCAAGCAAGAAGCTACTGCTGCCACACAGATGAGTGTAATGCTCAGGATATGCCAGGTAAGTATCACCATCAGCTGGGGCTGCTGGGACTTGGTGTATATGCAAGCCAGTCAAGTTGCCAGCATAAGGAGGAGATGGTTAAGGCCCTGCAGAACCATTCCCAGTGGCTGGGTTTGACAGGGGAGGATGCAGGATTGCATGGATTCCAGTAATGTCTCCAGTTAACTCAGCAATATCTCGTTCACTCTCCTGTTTTAGAAATGGACACCACCTACAGTTTCCCCCTTTACTATTTAAGGAGATCTGTACCCATAAACAAACTCACTTCACAGTTGATGCCGCTTCCCCTGGGAGAGGAGTGACTGGGACAGAATTGGGTGATGTGGAAAGACTGCCAGGTCACAGGACTCTCTGCTAACCTGGGCTTGGTTTTCCAGTGCCGGATCGCAGCAGCCTTAGACCCAACGGGCTGCAGTGCCCAGCCTTCTCCTCGACTTCAGACACTTGCTATGGCCAGGAGACCATCCAATGTGTTGGCGCTGAGAATCAGTGTGCGGAAATCATTTTTGACGTGAGTCCATGTGAGTAGCGTTTCTCTGTTTCTTTCTTTCCTCCCTGCTGCAGTTACAAAAGCATTAGCGAAGTGGTGTTTAAATGTTCTTTCAGTGTTGGTCAATGGACAAGCTATTCACCCGTCCTGCGCAGCACATTAGAACAATAATGGCTGTTACGGCATCCTTTAAAAATATTCAGTTAATTTGAATTCTGATGTCTCCGATCATTTCTTTAAAAAAAAAAAATCTATCGTCACCATTGTGCAGCCTGGCCTTCCAATTACTTTGCCAGGTTCAACAATCCAATGAAATTGTATGATGAAGTCAGTGATTGGTAAGGCAGAAGTAGAGATGGTCTGCATGAAGGAGACTTCGGCCCTGATCCAGGGCTTCATAATCAGAGCAGTGCACAGACCAACCCGTGGAGGGTGGCGTGTCCTTCAGCAGAGCACCTCACTGTACTGCAATACCTGTAAGATTACATTCTCATGCTCATTTCCTTCTCTTTCTATTCTAGTTGGCTTGCCTGCGAAGCTAATTCACGCTAGAGGCTGTGCAAACCAGAATGTGTGTTCTACCAAGCCTGGACCACTAATCTTTGGTAGTGGTCTGTTGAAATACAATATTTTTAATGTGCACTGCTATGGCGGCCCAGGATCATGCAAACTACAGCAGTCTAAGTGGTAGAAAGAAGATAATGGAGCCCCCACGCCATCTATTCTCGCCTTTCAACGAGTGGGGAGAACACTGTGGTCCTAATGATTAGACCAATGGAGAGCTGAAACTTAGAATTCCTTGGCTTTCTTCTCTTTTTCTCTGGAATTTCTTCTTAGTTTTTCTGGTGTACACGGAGGATGTTCTGTGGGGCTTGGTTATGCTGACAGCTTGGTCAGTCCTCCATTCCTGGTGCAGGAGATGCTATTCCAGGCATGCGTACAGGCAGGGAGGGTGTTGTGGCCTTGTGCTTCCGATGGGTATGGCTTTCATCGTCCACTGGGCAAAGTCAGAAGGCGACATGCGCTGGTGCTCTGCAGAAGGACCACCTCTTCTTTTCCTGGGGAACACGGCGCCTTCTTCCTCCTCTCTCACACAGACATGGAGAGTTTGGGAGATATTTTGCAGGGCTCAGTTCCTTAACAGGCTGGCTAAGCAGCGTGCATGCGCTCTTTCTACTTCTGTTTCTTTCTGCCCCCTGCAGGCCCCTGGCCGCTTCTCTGCGAAGGGAAGTGCCCAGGAAGACTTGCCCATGGCCTCCCCACTCAGGACTGTCCAGTCTGCTGCCTGGTCCAGGTCCGAGAACAGAGCAGACAGTTGTTCTTGTTCTTGTTCTTCTTGGTGTGGGAAGAGAAAGAGCAAGCCCAG
>NW_025335759.1:9161742-9216806 GCF_004798865.1 Varanus komodoensis
CCACTGGCTCTCAGCCTGGCCGCATCCCAGAGCAGCCCAGGGGCACATGTGGCAGAATGGAGTCAAGGACGGGAAGCAGCTCTGCAGATTCCACACAGAAAAGGGCCTCGGGGTGAACCAGGAGGGGCAGCCCGGGGGAACATTGCTGCAGACACCCCACCAAGGCAGGCCTCCACCATGTACAGCAGGGAAGGAGGTACCAAAGGCTCGGGAGCTGCTGCTTGTGACCGCAGTGTGTCAGAAATGAGGAGAGAATAGAGCAGTTTTACATCTGCCCCCCTCTTAATGGGAAATGGGGAAGTTTGTTTATTTATTAAGTAATTAATTAATTCACTACCCAATACTAAGAAAGCCCATCCAGAGGATTTACAATAATTAAATATATAGGCAAAACAGAGGGAACACTATCACAATAAAAACAACGCCAGTAGCCGATGAACTCCAGGGTTTTAAATAACCCCAAGGCAGCTGATCGGATTGGCACAGAGGCTTAGAAGCAGCCTGGGAGGAAACCCTGTTCCAACTGCCAATTTAGCTATTAAATTGCCTAGAAAATAATAAAGTTTTCACGTGACTTCAAATGGTTAAAAAAAGAAGGAGCAGGCTCCAGGGAAGTCTCTCTGGGACTTTAATTTATACAGGATAAGGCATTCATTCAGCTAACCTGCCCGAGGCCACCCAGGGCTTTCACTCTTAGTACCAGCACCGTGAATTGGGCCCGGACTTCAACTGATTGCTCATTACTCCTATGGCAGTGCCAAATATGCAACCGAGAAACAAACAAAATCTGAAGCCAGATTCTCCACAAACATATCTCCACACATCTAGAGTGATGAATTAGATGATTAGTTAGCATATTTACTTGTGGACTGGGGAAAAAAAATTACCACTCCACATCATAAACTGCCCATATGCTGATGCCGTCTGTTGCTGATGAAAACTCAAGCAGTGAGTCAGTCTCACGGTTTCCTCGAGGGATCCCCTAAAGAGCAGCAATGTTCTATGTTAAATTCTTTATACTGCACAAACTTGGAAAGAGGTGAAGTCGTGGAATGCAATTTAGGTTTGAGGCAGCAGAGGGCCCTAGCACCTGGCTTTCGATGCTACCTGACCTGCAGAATTAAACTGGCTCTACCTTCTTGTTCATCGTAGTTCGGGGGGAGGGACCTCTCCACTGAATGCTCCACCTTTGCACCAAGCTATAATTCCAAGGATGCTTTGGAGAAAGCCTTGATCAGTGCATCGGTACAAAGTCAATGTCATTTAAGCCTATGGATACTCCCTAGCAAACATGGTTTCCACATGACATTTTGTACCTATCACTAGTATGTGTCCACTGGTTTAAGATCTGTTGATTAATAGCCCTTTAGAGCTAGGAAGGCAGGATGGAGCGGATCACAACCTTACAAAACGCACCCTTAAAAAGTGGGCAAAGGGCGAGGAGCTGGGTGCGTGGATGAGGTGATGGCCAGGACAACCACCACCCTCTGTTTTCCCTTCCCCAGCTGCCTTCCTTACCTTCCGCTTCACCCTCTTCTTCAGAGAGTGGGTCTGCAGTCCAGACAACAGTTTGTGCATCTGCGCACACCCACAAACCTCCCAGCCACTGCATCCTCCCCAGCAGCTCCGATGCAGCTTCGCCTTATCCCCACCTTCCACAGCAAGCGTGCGCTGCAGCCCCGGATGGACGCCAGCAAGGAGGGCTCCTCCCAGCAGCCTCAGCAGAGGTGCCACAAAGGCATCCCCAGAAAGGCTGGGTCTACACAACTGTGAAGCTTCACAATGTGGAGGGACACAGACACACAATGCATCCCCCAGACCTGAAGCATTTTCCCTCTGCTGACTGTGGAGCAAAACAACAGAAAGCTAAACTGGGAAGAGGACGCAGGGAGACGAGGGAGAAGTTCTGTGGCTGACAGGATTTGGAGCCCCATGAAGGGCTTTAGTGGGCTCTTCGTGCAGCGTCTGCATGGGGGGAGCTGAAGTTCAGTGCACTTGGTTGTTCTCCCAGCAGCAAGGAGGCTCAAGGAGGGCTGAAGACGTCTGTGGGGTGTGACATCGGGCACCTGCATGGGAAATGCTGGATCTGCTGCCTCTTCTGCTTCTCTTACAGTTTCTGTAAGTGCCATGAAAATATCCTGAACTAGGATTCCTCATGGCACCTTTCCCCACTTCCAGACGGCTGAAGCAGAGTTTCGGCTCTGCTGGAGAGCCAGCTGACAGGGTTTCATTGATCTTCAGGAAAACCTGTCAGCAACATCACACGCTGAGCTGACTTCAAACACTAATGTTACTTTCTGGTTGTCATCTAACCGGTTGTTCCCACCTTCTTCCCTTGGGCTCCCCTGCATGTCCTATAAAAACTGCCATGGAACACCCCGTTGGACACTCGTCCTGGTGGTTCTGCTCTGTTCCACCTCCGCCTGGCTCTTCACCTTCCCGTTGTGATGAAAGTGCTTTTGAGCACCTGCCTCCTCTTGGCCTTGCTTTCTGCAGGTGAGTATCATCCAAAGGACCCGGGTTCCTGCTTCTAGCTTGGAAAGATGCAGCTGGACGGAGGGACAGCAAGAACCTCAAGAGCTCTGGCAGGCAGAAAGCAGAATCCAGGTGCTCAGGAGTTCTGGAGACATCCTGGAAAAATGAAATCTATGATGGATCTGCCTGCTAGGAATTGTGTGTCTTACCTTTGTAGCTCTGAACCTTTCCCACCCTTTCTTCTCTTTGCAGAGGCAGCTTTGAAGTGTAAGGCGTGTTTTGGCTGTGGAGGAAAATGCAGAGAGGAAGATATGAAGACGGTGGAGTGTGCTCCGAATCAAGATACTTGCGTTGCGCTCTCGGCTAACTTTACGTTCTGTGAGTGAGATGCACTTTCTGGCCATTCAAAATGCTTTTTGTTTCATCCTTCGATCTCTGGAGGATGTTGGCGGGACTCCGATCTATCCAAGGGCAAGTGCTGCAAGGCGTCAATTCAACTAAGCTCCGTATCTAATACCCCGACACCCTATACTTAGGAGCATCTTGTCAAATGCTGAGCAAGCAAGGGGTGTATTCCCCAGGTGGGGAAATCTGGGAGGCGGTGTCCAAATGCAGACTTAAACATGCCTTTCTCTGATGGTTTCTCTTCTTGCTCACCTTCATTGAGATTTGAATATCTGTTGACTAGCAACTCCCTAGAAAGAGTTCCAGACACCCTCTTGTGATGACTGGGGGGTGGGGGAGGGTGACGGAAGGGGTCAACTGAGTAGTTTCCATCTCTGCTGGAGCTGCAAATGCCCTTTCCACAGGAAGTCACATGCCCAGGTCTCCCATACCTGAATATCAGCCTCTGGGTGGTGGCATCTTTACAAAGGCCTGTTACCAGTGGAAGCTGGAGGTCCATGTGATGCATGGTGGGGAGTTCCCACTGCTTGAACTGGGGTGCAGATGGGGAGCAGGGCATATTCCAGTTGAGAAATTCTCCATCTCACCTCTGAGTTCTGCCACAGAGCAGCAACTCCCGGTTCAGTGTGAGAAAGGGAAAGTGGGCGTACTTCGGCAAGGGGCAGCATAGAAATGTTCTAATAATAATAATAATAATAATAATAATAATAATAATAATAATAATAATACTGGTGTGCCCACTCCTTCTCGCCCTGCCCTTTCTGTGACTATTTCAACTACCAGCAGGTAGAAGAGCCGTTTAGATCTTTGGCTGCCCCCACCAGATCGCCCAAAAAATTCTTCATTTCCCAAATTTCCACTTTTTGGTAGTGCGGTTGTTGCCTTTTAAACGTGCGTCATGCAATTCAACAAGAGGAGAGCCCCAAATTTCATGGAACACTCAAAGCTTACTGGAAAATGTTTACTGTTAAGAGAGAAAAGTTTGAAATTCTGAGTGGAGGCACTCATTTAACTTATAAACTCCCCTAAAAACATAGGGTGATTCAAGACTCACCCGATTCAGCTAACCTCACCCCTGATAGGGCCTTTTCAGTGGTGCAGATCAGCACACACACAACAAAACTGGAACCACAAAAGGTCTCAGAAATACCATGTGTGACACAAGGGAAGACCATTCTGTTTCTTCACAGTTTCACTTTCCAATGACACATAACTGTGCTGGAGAAATATTTTCCATATGATATTCTTTGGGGCAGCTTGCCAAATGTAAAAGTTTATACAAAACTAAAGCATGACCATTCCCCTGCCATATGGACATTAGAATGCTAATTTTTCAGTTCCTGGAACTGTGACCCTTTGTTCCGGTGAGTCAACGGTTCTTTCTGATTCTCCTTCACAGATGATTTTCCTTTTAACGTTACGCACAAGGGATGTACCACATCCAAAGAATGCCAGATACTCCATTTCGCTGGATCTACAACAGCAAATAAATATGGCTATCTGAAAACTCATTGCTGTCAAACTGACAAGTGCAACGAGGAGGATCTGCAGTGTAAGTATTGCCATCTGTTGGGACTTGGAGTATTTGCAAGCGAGTCAAACGGGCAGCAGCAGGAAGAGATGGAGGAGGCACTGCAGAGAAGCGACAGAGAGTGGGTGCATGAATTCCAGCAATATCTTCAGTTAACTCCTTAATCTCTCCAGTTAAATCTCTCCTATGGTAAAAATGAACGTCACCTACAAGACTGTTTCCCCTTTGCTATTTAAGGAGATCTGTACCAATAAAAAAAACTCACTGCACCGTTGAAGCAGCTTCCCTAGAAAAGGTCAGACGGGGACGGAAGGTGTCGTGCCTGACGCCCCGACAGAGGCAGCACCTCGCGAGGAGGACGTATGCTGGAGACCCTGTAGCCAAATGTCCCTCCCACAACCGAGCTGGGGAATGGCCGAACAGATGGCCATATCTCGCCCTGACCCTTTTCCCATTGAGCAAACGGCCAAGCCTACGTCAGACCGAGGGAGCTCCGAGGGAACCGACGCTGTGAGTCCCCCTCCCGGAGACCCTGAGCAGGCTGCCCCCCTTCCTCCGGCACTGGACCTCCTGGGCATGACTCAGGAGACGCAGGGGGCAGAGTAGCTCTTTCCAGCACGGTTTTAGACGAGCTTTACGCAGGTTGGCGCAAAGGGCTGCTCTGTCCCACCTCAGAGGGGAAAGGTGGGAGCAAGACAGCTAGTCCCACGTGGGCTCCCTGAGAGACGTCACTAGGGAGGGAGCATCTGCCTTGCAAAGACCTCAACAGTGGAGCTTATCCGTAGTGTTGTAACTCTTGTAGACAATTAGCAATAAAAGGCTTTAGTTTTATTGCTCGTGAACGTGTGGGTTGTTTACATACTGAGTCGTTCACAACAGTACGAAGGTGATGTGGACAAAACGCCTGGTCACAGAACTCCCACTCACTTTGAGCTTGGTTTTCCAGGGGCAAATTACAAGCGTAAACCCAACGGGCTGCAGTGCCCCGGCTTCTTCTCAACTGCTGATTCCTGCTATGGCCCGGAGACCGTCCACTGTGTCGGTATCGAGAATCAATGCGCTGACGTCCTCTTTGACATGAGCCCATGTGAGTAGGATTTCCAAATCTCAAAGCTGGGGGAAAGTGTATAGATCTTCTTTCTATCTGCATTACTGCAGGTGCCAAGGGAGAATTTGAGGCCACCCACCTGCCACCCCTGATGTGGGATCTTAGAAAAAATTAAAGGGTGCAGATTCCACAGTGCAGCCCTGTATATAGTGGACATTTGCAGGTGTATCCATTCCTCGTACTAGCGAGGTTGGAACTTTGTCCAAGCGATTGTGTCTGCAACCTCACCTTGTCATTCAGTTTCCAATTCCCTCCACACTTCCTCCACATTTGCCCTCAGAAATAGACAAGGTCACCGAAAAGGAAAGCTTATCCATACAGCGTGGCAGCTTCTACCAAAGCCTCTGAAAAGAGTGACGGTGATTGAAAAGGGGGGCGGGTGCAGGTGCAAAAGCAAGGATTTAATCCTCTCCATTTCAGAATCTCTTGCACTGCTTTGGAAGTAACTGCCACGGGCCCTTTGAGGGGCCACAGTGCAGAGTGGCGGACTGCCTTGCATCTGATGGCAGGGAGGAGAGCTCTCCCTCTCCTTGGCAAGGCCTGGGAACGCGCTTGCCAACGGAGCCCCCTGTCTCTCTGCCCATGCTCATCCGCAGGGCTGGTCTTGCCCTCTTTGGGACTGTGCACATTATCTGGGGGACTGTGACCAATCCATCGCCCACCTCATCCCTTTGCCTATTCAAAGGTGGTGGAGTCTTGCAGGCAGTCTTGCTGCAGCCTGGCCAGCATAGAGGAGGCTCCAGGACTGGCCCAGGGCTGCTTAAACAACAGAGAGCAGCCCTGGGGAGGGCGCCAGTATTGGCGGGGGGGGGGGTGTCCTCAGGCAGGAAAATTCATTACACTGTGACATCTGTAAGATGACATTCTCATACTCATCTTCTTCTTTCTCTATTTCAGTTGGATTACCTGCAAAGCAAATGATTTATAGAGGCTGTGTGAACCAGCAGATTTGTGCTCAGAAGCCTGGACTGTTTCACTTTGCCGATGGGCTGTTGAAGTTCAGTTTCTATGACTTGCATTGCTACAGTCCCAAGCGATCATGCAAACACCACGAAGCTGAGCTGTAGAAAGAAGATTATGTAGCCCCCACACTGTCTATTGTAGCCCTTCGTAGAGTGGGGAGAACATTCACTTCCTAGAGTTTAGAGCGACGGAGCTCTGGAAATTGTATTTCTTCTCTTTATCTCTGTGTTTTCTTCTTTGTTCTTCTGGTGTACCCTGAGGGAGTGTTAGATAAAAGAGGGTTTGGCTATGCTGACATCTCAGTCGCACAGTTTTTCCTCCTTTCCTGGTGCAGGTGATGCTATTCCAGGCATGGGCACGGGCAGGGAGGGCGTTGTGGCCTTGTGCCTTCCATGGGTGTTGTGTTCATCACACCTGGGGCAAAGCCAGAAGACTAGATAAGCTGAGGCTCTACAGAACAACCACCTGCCTTTCTGGAACCTCTTCTCTTTCTTGGAAAAGGTGGAGCCCTCCTCCTTCCCTGCCACAGAGTTATGGAGAGCTTGGGAGAAATTTTGCAGGGCTCAGTTCTCACCTAAACAGAGTGGCTCAGTGGTGTGTGCACACTCTCTCTTCTTCTATTTTTGCAGCTTTCTGCCCCATGCAGGCCCCTGGCTGCTTCTCTGCGAAGGAGAGCGCCCAGGAAGACTTGCCCATGGCCTCCCCGCTTGGAACTGTCCAGTCTGCTGCCTGGTTCAGGCCCAAGAACAGAGCAGAGAGTCATTCTTGTTCTTGTTCTTCCCACTCGAAGGATGTGGGAAGAGCAAGCCCAGGCCGTGCCACTCAGCCATCAGGTGCTGAGCAAGCAGCGGCAATGCAGAGCCCCAGCGGAGGGACATCCTGGCTCAGTCCTCAAGCAGCCTCTTCGGGAACGTTTTCCTGCTGAGCATCCCTGTAGAGTGGGGCACTGGGGTGGGGGGGTATTTTCACTCGGTCCTTCTCAAAATAAATTAGCATGTCAACATGACCTTGTGTTTGTGTATCTTATTCATGAACATTTCAATGTGAGACTGGGGGTCCCAATGGTAAAAACAGGCGACATTGTCCCTCGTTCCATCCACGCATGAGAGAGTGCCATTATCCCGTGTGTGGGGGCCGCAATGGACAAGCAGCTGCAGACAAGTCAATTAAGCCCTTTTCTAAGGAGGGCTAAATGCAATGAAAGTATCTACTTGCTCTGATATTAAATTCTCTCCAACACAAGCTGCTGGAATGAATAAGAGAGGGAGCTGTCCAGAATTCTGCAAGGATAAAAAGCCCGTCCAAAGCAAACTATTTACATCACAAAAGGGAGAAGCAGATGGAGGTGACCGGACAGCAGGGGCTGTGTCAGCATCACCCAGGGGAGGGGAATAGCCAAGAGCCTCAAGGAGCCCAAACTGGAAAGTCATGGAGTTGCAATCCTTTCTTGGAGACAAAGATCACCAGGCTAGTGCAACGGCCAGTACGGCTTAGTGGTCAGAGCATCGGACTAGGACTTGGAAGGTCCAAGTCCTGCTCCCCACTTGGCGTGAGCCTCGCTGGGTAACTTTGGGGCCATCTTGGACTTAAGCCCCCTCACTGGTTTGTTGTGAGGTTGAAAGAAGCGAAGGAGTACAGATAGAACAAATAAGACCAGGGAAGGGCAGGAATCGACTTTGGAGTGATTCCTTTTTTCAGGTTAAAGAGCTTTTCTTGTCCTTGGCTGCCCTCTGGCAGAAACAGGTGGGAGTGCGGCGTGTTCAGGTGTGCAGATCTGGCACGTTCCGGTTTGGTCCACAGATTTGTCCAGTTTGAGGAGGAGGCAAAGGGGGGCAGACAGCTCTGCAGTTTCAAGGTTATCCAGTGAAGATTCTCCAGTGCTGCACAAGAGCCATACCGATCAATCTTTTCAAATAAAAGAACATTGCCTGGCTCGGGCTGATAGAAATTGACGGAAGACCCTCTTTGGGGCAAAGAGCTGCAGCAGGAACATTGGAGAGAAGAGCTAGAATGCAACTTTAAACAATTATTCTGTACAGCCTCCACGTCAACCAAGCCTGAGATCTCTGAACCAGGAAGAATTCATGCTGCTTAAATATTTTCAGTGGATTAGGATTTGGGTGGCCTTTTAGAATTGGGCTTCATTCGTCCCTAGAGCTAGAGTGAAGGAAGTTTTCCCTACACAGGGATTTAAACTGCTCCTTTATTGAGGCTTCATCTTCCAGTTTCATTGTGAGAGGAAAAATGTGTCCTTCACAAAGTTTCTTTTCCCACTATTTTCCTTTGCTTTTCTATCTCTCCCACTAAACAGCTACAAAGCCATGCTGTAAAATAGCCATGGTGTAGAAAATCTGTGACTTTTGTTCCAGTGGGTTGCAGTTTAAAATGTCGTAGCAGACTTTTCCCCTCTAACACCCCGCTAAAAGGGCTGGAAAAAAATGGAGAGCTTCTGGAAGACAAGGCTGTGAAAAGGCTCTGCAAACTTCCTGGACTGAGGGAACACAGGAGCACAATAAATGCCTTGTGCAGAGAAGCTCAGAAAAACACCTCGGGATGTTCTGCATTTGGACGGAGACAAAGAGACCGTGAGACGCCTATGAGTTAACCAATGGTGGAGCACCACAGTGTAAAATTTCTCCCTCTGGGAATCTCACGTCAGATTAGAACTGTGTTGTCCACTGAAGGAATCTACTGCCAGTTCGTTGGGTCTTTCTATTTGTAAAAATAATCTGTATAATATTTACGAAGACACCAGAAGTCTCAGCTAATCCTGAGTTCAGAAGGTTCTAACCAACGGAGCAGTACCCAAAGCCACTTTCTGCAGCCCAAATCAGAGAGAAATAGAAAGCCTAGTTCTGTCCCTGCTTAGTTAGCATTACCAGGAGGAAAATAACTGCACAGGTTGGAGAATTAAAAGCTGATCAGCTGCTGATTTTATCTGCGATATTGATTAATTATGACCGTGATTCAGTTAAAATTTGTACCGCATTTTCATGAGCTATAATTTCCAGTCCCCACATTTTTATCCTTATTTCTCAATTCTCCCAGCATCCTGCTTACCCACCACCCAAGGCCAAAAAGGAGTCAAAAGTCCGGAAGTCCTGAGCTTGGGGCATGGCAGGCCTTCTACCACTGGCTCCCGCTATCCAGTGCTTTCCTACAATGCCATGAATGGAAGAGTTCAGGAGGTTTCATCTTCCCATAATTAGCGTTGGTCTTCGGAAGTCTTGGCATTGTAACATTGGGTTTGGTTGGTGGAAATTTTCAGCCAGTCGTTCATCTGCTCTTCTTGTCCACTAGCAAAAGCACAAAAATCTGGAGTTGCACAACCTTGGAAGCCAAGCTTCACTTCTCTGAGACGAACTGGTCAGGAGAAAAAATAACCATTTGCATTTATATCTGCAAGCCATGTTGCAATCATGTCACAACATGAAATGAAATATCATGCATGCTTTCAAGTTTATAAATAAAATGTTGAAGCTTCGATTAAGGAAGAGCACCGAGTTACTATCAATAACTTCCATATGGCCTGAAGTCCTGCCTAATCTTGAAAACTAAGCGGGGTCAGTCTTGGCCAGCATTTGAATGGGAGACCTATTTATTCATTACAAGCATTTCTATCTCTTCCTATATCCAAACAGGATCTCTAGACCACTTACTTAAAGAGTAAATGACAGTAACAAGGACTTGAGCCATGTATTAAGCAGGGGTTGGACCCAGTGGCCTTCTAAGATTTCTTCCTAATCTCAGTACCTTGTTGAATTTCAAAAAAAAATCCCTCAATGAAATCTGGTATATTTATTTCCCTACCTATTCTTTCAGGCACTGTAGAAAATTAAAATTATTCAGTGCAATTTTAATTCTGTATGGTTGCAAAGAGAATTAATTTAAGGGCGACTTGAAAAATAAACATGATAAATAACATTATAGATGTGATTGAAACACAGTCTGTTCTGCCACGTAGCCACATAACCTGGTAGGCAAACAAAGTGTGATCCTTTCCATGCTGAAAATAGTTGTCCTTATTAAAGCCAGGCAGGTGGGAAGAATAAGAGTTGGCCCATTTTCACTGGAAATTACCAACATTTATTTGTACAAGTTTTATTTAGTCATCTTTAGTCATCTGGATAACTTTGTTTGCAATGAAAGGGACAGTTATTCTTGACATGTGTTCCAAGGTTAGGCAAATGCGGACTCGTCCAGTGATAAGGAGACCCGGGAACCAGAATTCTCAGGCATTGGAATGGAAGAAGCAAAGAGGCTTCTCTGGAGAACATCTTCTCCAGATATCCAGGTGGACGTTGCAAGGAGGGGACATGGGAGAAGAAATGCAGCCAGCCAAGCCTGGCATGACTCGTGACCCCATGAGGAGGTGTCAGAGGGGACAGGCTGATCAAGTAGAGGGGTGATGGACTGAGAGGAGGCTTGCCTGCCTCCAAAAGGGACCTCCCAGCAGGACCTCCCCCAGGGCTACTCAAAAGGAGAATGCTGATAAAGAGCTGTTGGACTGGGTTCAACAAACTGCTCTGTGCATGCTCAGAGACTCATTCTTTGTTGGTTGTGTTTATTGGAAGTGCGTTGGAGAATAAGTAACAGCATGACATCTGGAGGAAAATAGCAAACAGGAGGAGGCCTCCATCTGGACGGGAAGTACATTCTGCGTCAGGGCCTTGCATCTGCTTTTCCTCTAAAATAAAGGTGGGCAGTCTTAGAAATGTTTTTAAGAAGTGTTTGGCTTGCTTTTTAAAGTTTGGCCAAAGGCTTGTGTTCTCTCTCTCACACACACACACTGCCAAAAGAGATGTGCACTCCATATAAATGTGAAACAAATAGTAAAATGGTAGTGTCAGAAACACAGAGAGAAAGCTATCGAATGATCCCTGCCCAGGAGATCGAGTCTTCCTCCCCTCTCCCACCAGTTGGAAGCTCTACTCACATTCATAGAGGGATCCCACAAAAGCCATGCACTGCGTTTCCTCATCAAAGCACTGCACCATCTCTGAGCTACTGCAGCTTTTCAGCCCAGTGGAGAAACACCCTGGGCACTGAAGCCCATTGAGTGCACGAGGTGGCACTGAAAAAAAAAAATGCTACTGTGATCAAAACATGGATCTAGACCATTTATATATATACACAAAATCATCTGTCCCTCAACATCTAGCTGAAGGATGAAGAACTGTCTGTCCCAGGACCAAAGTGAGAAAAATTCAACTGTTGGGGCAGCAGGAGACGTCCATGTGGACAGAAAGCCAACTAATCCTGGGGCAAGCAGAGAAGAACACAAGAAGAGCCATCCTGGATCAGACCAAAGGTCCTTCTAGTCCAGCATTTCATGCACACAACAGCAAACCAGCTGCCCACAGGATCTCTCCAGCAGGATGGGTGCAAGACCTCCTCCTTCCCAGGCTCCTCAGCAACCGGTGTGTGCAGGCAGACCACCTCTGGTGAAGGAGGGAGCCCGTGGCCAGCAGGGCTAATAGCCACTGGTAGCCTCCCTGCTCATGAGCCTGTCCTATCCCTTTTTCAGGCCATCCAGATTGGTGGCCATCACCACTCCCCATGGCAGTGAGTTCCATAGTTTGACTACACACTGCAGGAAGAATTGCATTGTTTTCATTCTCATGGAAAACAAAGAAGAGTCTAATAAGATGCAGATACTCACATGCTGGACTTTCGGCATTGCATCCATCAGTTTGACAGCACCGGATGAGCTTGTGGAAGAATATATTATTTACGGAAGTGAAGCTGTAATTAGCATGACGACACCAGTTAGATCTGAAGCATCGTTTTTGAGCAATGTTTCGTTGTCCACCATCTGTGGAAGAGAACGGGCACAACCTCATTCTGCAAGTATTCAGTTCAATGGCCTCCTGATTCGTATTATTTACACTGTTCTAATTGTACGTGCTAGCTAAATGCATGGTTTATTTCTTGTTCCTTGCCCCATTAGCTCAGATTTTTAAAAAATAGATGGGGGGTTTATTCTTGCAAGCATACATTTTTTGGAGATCTCTGCAGGCTATAGTCTAAATTTAAGTCCTGAACGATACCCAGAAATACATGATATCAGGCCAAACTATACGGAGCCACTCTATAGAATAAAATTTTATTCTCTGCTTCTTGAAACTTTCTTCTTTTCAGTAGATGATTTGGGATGTTTTCCATTTTTGCCTGAGTTTCATTTCAAGAGACCCATCAGAACCATCTCTATGAGATGAAGTACTGGGCTGCAAACAGCTTACGAGGAAAAGCCTTGCTGTGAGCAACTCTCTCCACCTGAGGAGGCTTTCTTCCAAAAGCCTTGGAGATGGGCTTTATAAGCCTTCGATTGAATCCTGCTGGAAGAACAGCTAATTTTCAGCTTCTGGTATGTTGAAATCCTCTTTCTTTGCCCCTAAATTTCCTGGAACTTTTCTCTTTTTCATTTGCTTCTAGACTCCTGATAAGGTCCCAGGCTTTGGACTGTGCTTTTGACCTTTTGCTAAATGGATTTACCCATAGCCTGTGCCAAGGCGGAACCCAACCCTGCTGTAACAGGACACCAATTAGCTCAGGTCTTCTTGCTTACATATTGTGGATGACAGAGCACTGCTGATGCAGGACTGGTTTTCAGTACAATCCTGTTTTTCTTCCATGCTGCAAAAGCTTCTGAGAGACGCGCTACATCTTAGACATGACAGAGGGGTCCCTGTGGATAGGAGAGAGGGTACAAAAACTACTTTTTTGGAATACAGGGAGAAAAATGATAAACAGCGGAAGGTTATTCTCATGAACTCCCATTGATTGTTTAAGCCAGAGATGCAGGACTACAAGTGTCCAACCAAACCTCACCCAATCCAGCCCTGCAGCCTCTTGGAGACCCAGCTCAGCCATCCTAGGAACTGTCATTCATGCCTAGCTCTTCTCAGAGATCTACCACTCCCAAGATTCCTTGAGGAACACATGCAAGATCAAATGCAAATTGTGCACACAGGGGCTACTGGATTGGGCTAAAAACTGGGCTGGAACAGGAGCTGAAACTCTCTTGATAGCCCCAAGATTGGGATTCCCAGTTTCCTCAAGCAATCACTCTTCTTTCCTATCCTTTAGGCCACATTCTCTTGGCTACTTGCACCAAGTTCTAAACCCACCTCACTTAACTCCTGATTCTCTCAAAAAGAGAAGGAATGAAGGGAAGGGAAGGGAAGGGAAGGGAAGGGAAGGGAAGGGAAGGGAAGGGAAGGGAAGGGGGACCCAGCCAGCACAACATTTTTCCAAGCTCTGTAATACTGCCAGTGGGCTATCTTTGTCCTCCTCCAAAATGTACAGTCCAGATTCTCTCTCACACACTCCTTTCATTATTCATTCAAATATACCCCTTTCTCAGGGACAGTGATAGGTACCAAAAGATCCAGGACCCAGATCCATAGGATAAAAATTGACAGAGGTGCCTGTGCTGATTGACATATGCAAATATATATGCATAATTAGCAATAAGTACTGCATTTGAATTTGATTAATTCCAAACCAGGTGTGGAGTCAGAGAAAGCCACCACAAAAAGTGGTTCCTCATTTAGTGTGAAATGCTTTGTTTTACTAGCTTCTAGGATTTTAAAACACTTGTTTCTAAACAGTTCTAATTTCTTTAAATCCCAGAATCTAAACCAAATGTTACAATGTTGGGTTTTTCATCCTCATACAAGCCTTAACATTTCAAAATGCATAGTTGGATGCTTATATTAGAGCCAACCAAAATACTAAATAAAAATACTTCCCAACCTGTAAGTTTCTCTATTCTCCAGGCCTGGGGCACTTCATGCTCCTTTCTCAGAAATAATAAAAGGAACCATGACTTCTGGTTCCCACGCACCTGAGTACAGCAGGGACAGGAAGATGCAGGTTCTCAGGAGAATGGTCTTCATGGTGGGAGGACAATGAAGATCACCCAGAGTAGTTGATGCTGATGGCCATTCAGGCAGCAATCCTAATCATAATAACTTAGAAATAGGTACCGGTTAAGCACAGTTGCCCAGGTAAGTGGATGTTTGGACAGGTAAGAATGCAAGCCTAGACATATCTTCTCACTTAGTCCAACGGGGCTTACTCCCCATGTAGAGGATTGCAGCCTTAAGCTGATCGACTGCTGGAGAAGCCACCCTTTGCTTCGGGACTGAGAAACATGCAGGACGCAGCATCTCTTAGGAGTGTGCTGCCTGCACCGTTTTGCCTGCAAAGGTGTGGGCAGCCCCAGCTGGCAGGTGCTGCCTCCGTCCCAGAGGAGATGCCTGATCCTTGCAGCCTGAAGGATTATTCCTTGCTGGGCAGGCAGAGCTCCATCTGTCCCCTTCTTATCAGTACCAGATCATCCCATTTGGGGGGGATCCACGTTGACTTCCCCCCCCCACTTCCCCCATGAAAGGTGAGCAGAAACTCATCCTGACAAAGAACCTTTGTTGTGGAATTAGACTGAACCTCTGCCGGAGAAGCAAGAAGAATATTAAAGTATTTGTTTTATGCATTGCATCTGAGACAAACAAAATGCAGAGCTTTTCCACCTGTTTCTTTCTGCAGCCATCCATGGGAAAGAGGGACAAGGCAGATGTGGCAGGGACATAACTACTGCCGGGTTTCCTACCTGGCAGTGGCAGATAGGCAGGCAAAGCTGCTCTCATTCAGCTGCTCTCAAAAGCATAGGCAAAGCAACCCAACAATACCCTTGTTCAACCTGCTTTTATTTTTAACTTTTCAGTGGAGGGGAGTGTGGGGTTAGCAGGCATGTGGAAGAAAACGGGCCAGCTGCTGTTGTCCCCCAGTACACTCCCTAAACCTGCTCTTCTTTCTAGCTTGCTTTGGAGTGGGGAGAACAAAGAGGACAGTTTCCAAAAGGAAAGCAGAGGGGCTGGTGACACGGACGCTTTGCTTTCTTGCTGATAAGTTAGCTCTTCTAACTTTTTCCTTGCAGGAAAGGGGCATCAGAAAGTAAGTTCTCTCCCACCCAGCCGAAGCACAGAAGCAGAAAGCAAAAGCAAGTTAAATCCAGAGCTCAGCCTAAAGGACTGCTCACCTCTGCAGCTGAGCCAAGCCTGGGTGGAGGGAAGAGGCCACGGCTCTAGAAGACAGACTAAGACAGACGGAGAGGAGCTGCCCTTGCCACATTCCTGAGCCTGCCCCTGTCTGCCCGTCTCCCGCCACTGCGCAGGTTCGGGCGTGAGCTGTTGGGCCCACACCACACACACACATCTGCTCACCAATTGCCTCCTGCGACCGCCACAAGGCCGGTTGGGCCTCCTCGTCAAGGATAGGGGAGGCCCTGTTAGGGAGTCCTCCTGCTGGCAGCCAGGAAGCAGGTGTGAGCAGACTGAGATTTTCAGAGGGCTGTTGGGCAAGATGCCCTCTGCCTGCCAGACAGGGAGAAAACCTGCCATGCTGGGGGATTTGGAGTGCATCCAGCTGGCTGTGGATGCTGCAACATGGGGGAAGGGGAAGGCGAGCTGTGCCACCCCACTGCTGCTCCACTTGAATTCTCCCCACCACCACTAATTAAACATATCCAGGTTGGGGCAGGGGCTGGGGAGCTGGCGGGGAGAGTCTGCTGCCATCCTCCCCTTAGCAATGATCCAAACCTGCAGGTTTGATGAAAGAGAGATAGGGGGACCAGAATGTTTGCGAGTGTCCCAAGAGGGACAGTGGACAAGCTGACCTGGCCATACACTTTGCCAGGCAAAATAATGTTATCAGTTGACTCACTAGGGACTTCAGGGTCAGCAAAACAACTGGATACATCTCTGAACTGCGGCAGTTGTGTTGTAGATACAATAAAATTATTGTCTTTGAGGAGGTGCGCCTCCCTGATGGAGAACAGGAGCTGATGAAGGTGGGGGAAGGAAGGAAGGGGGAAGACGCACAGTTTGGGAAGAAATATTAGATTCAGGCAATGCTTTCCGGATCCACATCTATTCGTATTTATATGTTGGCATATGCCAATTGTATGCCAATCTGTAGTTTCTCTTGTCCTTTGTTTTGGGGATGCCTTTGCTCCCTTTGACAATGGCTTAGTGGTCTCTCCAGAGGCTTCCTTTGGGTTAAGCTGGTTAACCCCTGGCATTGCTTACCTTTCTGAGAAGTGCAGAAGTGCCCAACTTTCGGAAAGCTAAATTCTCAGGTTGCATGAAGAAGTTGCCATATGGTGCAAAGGGGGGGAGAACTGGCAAAGCAGAGAATATAGGAGCCAGAATTATTTTCTCTATGCTATGATAGGATAGGCATCAAATGGGGATGTATTTTACCTCTGCATCTGTTCAATCTGTACCCAGGATCCAAGGAAGAAGGAGCGGAAATTGGACGGAGAGACATCAGTAATTTAAGATGCACAGACGATGCCATATTACTGGCAGAAAGCAGCGAGGAACTGAAATGACGCCTCGTATAAGTGAGAGAAGGAAGTGCAAAACTAGAACTGCAGCTGAACCTTAAAAAAAATAAAAGTCATAAGTACAAAAGAATTACACAACGTTTAGGTCAACAATGAAATGGACATTGTGAAAGATTTTGCATACCTTGGCTCAGGCATCATTCACTGGAAACTGCAGGCAAGCAATTAGAAGCTGAGGCTTGGACAGGCAGCAATGAAGAAACTAGAAAAGAACATCAAGAAATTTCACTGAAGATCAAGGCCCAAATTATCCACACTGTTGCATCCCAATCACTATATACGGGTGTGAAAGCTGGATAGTGAAGAAAACTGAGCGGAAAAAGACTGATGCATTCAAAAGATGGTGCCGGAGAAGAACTTTATAAATACTTGGACTGACAGAAAGATGAACTAGTGAATCCTTGTAGTTGCCCTGGAGGCAAAAATGATGAAACTGAGATTGTGGTACTTTGGGCAAATCATAAGAAGCAAGACTTTTATGAAGAAGTAGAAGTTTACAAGACGGGGCTGGCAAAGACTGGACATTTGGAAGGCATTCATTCATCAGGTTCCCATAAGTTGGAAATACACATAACAACTATTCTACCAATTGCTCTCCTCAGTGGGGAAAATGGAGTAGTGTTTGCAATGTTGATTGCTTTCTTTCATGTTTTAGAGCACGTTCCTAGACAGAAAAAGACCTACAACTCCCAACTATGCTGGCTGGGGCATGCTGGGAGTTGTAGGCCTTTTGATATCTAATGCTACATAGGATTGCACATTAATTTATTATTAGCCATAAATTCAAGCTTCCACTGCATGTGAAATGGAAGCAATTCTAGTGGAGCAATTCTAGTCCACATGGAGATTCTAAATATGAAATGCATATTTCATACCAAAGCATATGTTGGAGTTGTGAGAAAGAATTCTTCCAGATACATCAATGCCTATTGTAAGGACCACAGCCAATGACATACTAACATGCCTTAAATGAAAATAGAAATCCATTTTGCCAGTATTGTAACCTATACAGTTACCTTGAGGTTTCTGCAAGCCATTTTTCCTCAACTTCAGGGCCATCTCTTGAATGTCAGAAAATGGGGAAAGAATATAAAGTTGGTGTCATGTAGGAATGCAAGTCCAGCAAATTGTCCTGCATTTCTGCCATCACGGAAGGCAAATTGCTTAAGTGGCGAGAACTTGCAGATCTCTTGACCAGTGTAACTGCAACCCTCAGATTCACCTGAAGGAAGCCTCTTCTCATCCTGGAAAGCTGGTGCTCTCCGGGTTGTCTTGGAGAACAACTTCTATCATCCCCAGCTGTGAGGTTTGATCCAGTGAGACGGGCACGTTTTTCTCCTCTGTGTCCTGGCCACCAGACACAGGGCTACATCCGGTGGAGCCAGTCAGCACCTTGGACAGCACATTGCAGGGGCTGCCGACTGCAGGGTTTCCTCTCAGGGAAGCTGTCGCCTGGCAAGGGCCTTCTTTGTGGAGCGATGAAGGGGGAGCAACGCGCCCCCCCCCCCCAGGCCCTGTGTCCACCATCTGCTGGCCTGCAGGTGAACACAGGCAACCTTCAGAGGTCCTGTCTTCTCCACACGTCAATCTGTTGTCTGAGGCTTTTTGCGAATGGGGCGGCATAAAAATATTCTAAATAACTAAATAAATAATCGTACACATGAAAGTGTCTCACAATTGTTTCCGAGACTTCATGGGGCAGGACCAAGGAGCAGGAGAACATATGTCTGAGGGTGGTGGAGCTGTACATCCTCAGGCTTGGGAGGCATATGAGGGTCCACCCACAGGGGCAGCACCCATCTGGGTCCAGGTCCTTCTCAGCAGGGCTACCATGCCTTGGAGACTGGGGGCAGGGCATCTTGTACTCTGAAAAGCAGGGGATGATTCAGGATGCAGAAGACACCAAACTATTTCTTCCTGAGGAGCGTGCGGCTGCTAGGCATGGTCTGAACAACGGCCGCCTTTCTCTCCTGCCTTTCTTCTAGCAAGAAGGGCAACAGCTTGAGTCTGGGGACTTCCTCCAACTGCCCACCCCATGGAAGGCTTGGAGGGTGGCAGCAAGGGGGGAGGGCTCCTCTGGGATGGCCCCTCATCTCTGGAACACTCTCTCTGCTATAGACCACCTGGCACCGAACTGCCGTCCTTTCGGCACCAGGCCAAGACAGCCCTCTCTGAGGAGGCCTTCAAAGATCTCCTTGGTTACCCAGGGACCTGAGGGGACTATCCAGGGGAGTCTTTTCCTGTGAAGGATCTTTTTCAGTGTATGTTTTTTAGCTATTTTAATTTCATTTTAATTTTATTTTAAGTTTGTTTTGCATTTATGGCATTTGTGTTGTATTTTATAGTTTTGCTTTATTGTAAACTGCCCAGAGAACTTCGACTGTGGCATGGTTTAGAAATGAAATATAATAATAATAATAATAATAATAATAATAATAATAATAATAATAATAATTTGGACAGAGAGAATGAAAGGAACTGGGTGAGGTCCAAGATAAGGTGTGTTTCTCTCTTTGGGAATCTAACGCTGCATTTTCAATTGCGCTTTCTGCTTAGAACATAAAGAGGGAACGTGTCCCCTCACCAGACCAACCCCACGCTCCCATCGGACTCCCATCATCTGTAGCCATGGACCATGCTGGCAAGAGCAGTCAGGAGCCAAAGTCCACAAAGGCCTGGAGGACGATGGCTTCCCCATCCCCGGCTGAAGACCTCCATCGCCAAAGGCTTCTGCTTCAGTATTTTAAATACGGCTCCTCATCACTAAGGTTCTAGTCCTCTGCAACAGTACCCCACACCTCGCTCAACCTAACTGGCAGGGACAGACTTGCCCTTTCACTGCCGAGCCAGAATGAGCAGCGGCGAAGGATCTCTGCATGAAGAACGAGGAACTGGGGATGAAAAGTCCCAACCCATCCCAGGGACCTTTTCCAGCCTTGCCTGAGTCACTAGCCTGTCCCACAGGTCACATCCCAAAGCAATTTCCTCCTGCTTCCCCTGCCATTGCATTGCAGCCCGCTTATATCATGGCTTCTTCACACGTTGTATTTTTCCACGGTATATATTTCAGCATGTAGTAAACATGCTGGACCCGCCTCCCTGCCTGCTCCTCTCTCTTGCCTTCTTGGCTGGAGAGAAATGCAAAACTACTTCCCCCTTCTCATTCTTCCTCTTCTGAAAAGCAAGGTTTAGAATGGCTTCAAAGCCATCATGGTTGTCCTCTGCCCTTTTGAGCTAGCTGAAAACATTCCAGTCTGCATGTCTACTCAGAAGTTAAACGCTTTCTCCAGGAGTGCTTACTCCAACAAAAGTCAAGGCTCCATTAGCTGCCACAGGTAGAAGTGCAGACCTGTACACAGGTATACGCCTGAGCAAGGCCCACATCATGAGTTCACTTCTTACCAGGTGACAACTATTAGCCAATTCAGTGGTTGGACCCTGAAGGCTTAGGCTGAAAACATGCCAGAATGCCACCTTCCCCCCTCCCCACACTCATATTCTTTTGTGTGGCTGGCCCCTGGCAAGACTCCGTTCCCTGAGCTTCACTTGCATTAGACTCTTCACCTGGAGTGACTTTGCCTCTCCCTCCCACCCTCCTTTGGACTGCTCTCCGCTTCTGCCCTCTGCCTGCCTTTTGACCCTTGAGAAGGATTTGCTCCAGGACTGAGCCAAAACCAGCCAGAGCAGGATGAGTGGACCCTTGGAATCCCTTTCTCAGTAAGCATTTCCTGCAGATAAGCTGCTTTCCCCTTGAGGCACAGAGGGAGAGGTGAGGTTCTCTTCCCGGTTGTCCTAGACTGCGGGACAAGGGGTAACGGGCTCACGTTACAGGAAGCCCATTTCCAGCTGAAGATCAGGAAAAACTTCCTGATGGCTAGAACATTAGAATAATGGAACCAATAACTTACTGAGATTATGGGCTCTCCCACACTGGAAGCATCCAACATCTACCTGGAGAGCCACCTCTTAGGGATGCTTTAACCTGAAGTCCCACCTTGGGCAGGGAGGACCAATCCCCTTCTTGGCCTCTTGCAGTTCTATGATTCTGTGACTCAAACCACCTTCCAGACAAGTGATCGGGATGAATCGTGACCCAGGTGCAATTTGTCTATGGAGGAATCTCCATTTCATTCACAGGGCTAGGTATCAAGACAGAAGACTTTAAAAGGACACGGGTAATTAAGCTCTTGGTGTTCTTTACAGCATAGGTCACTTTGGCAGCATTGAGTAGTCATCTGATAGTATTTATTACCCACCGAACCAAAGCTGTAATGGGCATTTTGACAGTTCCGGGATTCCGCACATGATTGACGAGCAAAGGAAGGGTTTGCATACTACGAAAGAGACTCGGAAAGGAACAGTTGAGCTGGCCATCTAGCAGTTTGCCACTTTGGTCAACAAACCAATTATGTCTGAGTGGCTCATTTCTCCTGGTGCCTCGTCATGGGATCAGGGACTGGGGAAGGCAGTACTCCCCCTCCTCTCCTGAGCCCATCTTTTCCAGAACATGCCTGTCCTCATGGTTATCCTGGGGAGCTGCGAGCAATGGCCTTCAAAGGCTTTTCTGGCCCTGCTTGGTCCTCCTGCCCTCCTATCACCTCTTCCTCAGTGTCCTCTGCTCTTCGGAGTCAGCTAGCACAGCATCTTGGAAAGTCAGCAAAGAGGGAGCCGCTGGCCCACTCACCACAGTATCCAGCCGTGCCCTGGATTCTGGGCTCTTAACCAGCAGCATGACTGACAAAGGACACACTTGCCATAGGAAAGTGAGAGCAATGCGTGTGCGTGCACACATCTACTATAGGCATGCACCTGACCACTGGAGCGACACTTCATGTGGCCGAGCGGGACAGTTGTGCTCCAGCAGATTGGGCTCCCAGGCGCCCAGACACATGGCAAATGTACCAGTCTGTGTGCTTGCATTTTGTCTGTGACTTGTCCCCGCACCTTGTGCAGCCCATGCAGGAAAAGTTGCGCCTTCCAAGATTCCAAGCAACAATTGAAAATTGCTGACGGTTGAGGCACTTCAAAATATATTCATGTCTTTATTAAGGGATGTTTGAAGTGGTTGGAAGATATTATCTGGTAATAGATCTGCCACTGAAAGATGGATGATGTCAGAGCAAATAGACAAGACACCAACATCAGATTTGCCTTTCCAGAATGTTCCTGCTCGCATTTAGGATAAAAACATGGCAGGGCTGGCAAAATAGACTTTTCAAAATATCTTACCACATTAAGAGACGCACAGGAAGGAGGTCTTTGAATTAGACCAGGTCTTCAGGTCCTGCACACCTTACATAACTCTGTTAGTTTCCAGGCTTACAGGAAATAAGACACAAATGAGGGGCGACCTCAGAAGATAATTGTCCGTGGAATCCTCCGACGTTGCATGTATAGCCGTTGTTTAGCTCCAGGCACACAGGCAGGTGCTCAAGGGGACCAGATTGCCTGGAAGAGATGGTGTAACTTGTAACGTGAAGACCCACAATGCTACTTTCCCCTCCTCTATGGGTTCTGCCCTCTATAAATTGCTCTGAAGAAGTCAGTTCCTGCAGTCAATATTGGTCCATTGACCTTTCCAGCACGATGAAGGCTTTTTTGTGCATATTCCTCTTTCTGGGTCTCCTAGCTAAAGGTCAGTATGAACCAACGCTCTTGGGTTGATGTTTGCTATCCAAGAAAAGAAAAAGGAAAGGAAGGGCTGGTTCTTCCATAAGGCAGAGTGAGACCGTTGCTGCAGATGGAAGTTCCTGGAAGAAGGCAACCAGGAGTTACAGGGGAAAGCTGTGTGCCACAGAGCTCCACCTGAACTCTAGGTTACCTAAACAGCAGGTGTGGTGCACCATCACCAGTGCTGAAGAGTCAAAGACCAGTCCGTTTGGCTTTTGTGTATGGAATGGATGGAGAGCAGTGTCTCCCTCTTCGCCTGAGGCAGGAGCGCATTTTAAGCTGGTCCTGTGCAATGGACTGGAATATATGGCGAAGCAGGAATTATGGATTCTGCAAGAAGTGGAGACTGGAGCAGGAGGGCACAAGAGTAGGGACTTCTGGATTCTTGGGGAAGAATTTAGCAGTCTGATTTGGGCATTGAAATATTTGTGTGGTTGAGGAGTGTGGGCCATGGTGTAGAATGCAGGGAATTGTCATTCGAAACATGTGGAGTCATACTTCCCGTCTTGACTTCTGTAACACGCTCTACGTGGGGCTACCCTTGAAGATGGTCCGGATACTTCAATTGGTTCAAAATAGAGCTGCCAGGCTGCTGACGGGGACTGGGCGTTATGTTCACATGACTCCAGTCCTCCATCAGCTTCACTGGCTTCCCATTGAAGTCCGGGCCCAATTCAAGGTGTTGGTGATGACCTATAAAGCCCTAAACGGCTTGGGTCCTGGCTACCTGAAGGAGCGCTTACGTCCATATACGCCTGCCCGCTCCCTGAGATCTGCGGGAGAGGCCCTTCTCCAGGAACCCTCCGTGAAAGAAATTAGGAGGGTGGGTACTCGGAGGAGGGCTTTCTCTGCGGTGGCGCCCAATCCATGGAATGCGCTCCCCAGAGAGGTCCGCCTGGTGCCGTCGTTATTTGTTTTTCAGCACCAGGCAAAGACCTTTTTATTCAAACGTCATTTTAATTGCTAATATTATTTGCTTATTTTATTCTTTGGCCAGGGCGATTTATTTTATATTGTTAATTCATTTTATATTTTTAGGGCATTATATTTTAATTGATGTTTTGTGAGCCACCCCGAGGCTTTGGCGAATGGGGCGGCATAGAAATTTTCTAAATAAATAAATAAATAGATGATTAACTTTGTTTCGGGAGATCCAGATTCAAATCCTCCTTAATTACAAAGCTTGCCTGGATAGCCTTCAGCCTCTCTCTCCACCTCGTTTTCAATTCTACCTGACAAGATTATTAGGAGGATAAAATATGGAGAGCCATGGACACTGGCCTCGAAGCAGTTCATTTTCACAATCTTCTTTCCTTATTTGCAGCACAATCTCTGACATGCACTTTATGTCTGAACAACGACAAAACCTGTTTGAATACAACAACCCAGGTCTGCAAGCCCCATGAGAATGCCTGCATCTCTGGTGTCACAGAATACATCGAGGGTAAGCGAAGAGCATCGTACCTATGCACATACGCACATAGGCACATATGCGCATTGTGCCATTTGATCTGCCAATCAGACCATCTCAAGGTTCATTGCAGTATTTCCAGATGGAAACTAGTTCTGTGAATGTCAAGCGGGGGACTCTTAGCAGACTCAGGCAACGACACCCTCATTGCACTACAACGCCCATTAATCTTTAGGGATGGTCAATAAAGTTAAGATTTTAAAACCCTGTTGATGGGTACAATTAGACATATAAACATCCATACATCAGGGCCAGTTCACACAGTCAGGTTGGTATGGTGACAAGAGGGGGTTATTTTTATACAGATTCATGGCTTTCATGGGAATGCAGCCTAGAAGTCAGATTAATAACTGGGGATCATCTATGAAGACCCAAACAGAAACCCCAGAAATAGAAGGGATTGTTGTAAAATACGGAACTCCCATGCTATGGCTGGTCTCACCATCCTAAAAACTTTCATTGCTGGTGCTGTTAAATTCTCCTCTGAGACATCATCTGTGTCTTTTGCTTATGCAACACCATGGACAAGTCCCTGCCCCAGGGTGCTTACATTCTAAATGCACAGAGGTTTGTTTTTGTGGAAAGGGATCATAGCTCTTCACTTCCCCCACCCACAAAAAATATTTTGCCCCCTTATCCGCCTAACTGTTTGAGATGCCCTCTTCAACCAGCACCTCAGTTTCAAACCAAGCACTTTCTAAGTCTTGGGAAGGCTGTAGCTCAGTTGAAAAGCTTGTGCTTCAGGTACAGAAGGGTCCCACATTCAAATCCAGACATCTCCAGTCAAAGGAGCCAGTGAGCAGGTGACGGGGGAAGCCTTCTTAGCCTGAAAACCTGGACCACCACTGCCAGTCCGAGCAGAGCAGGGGTGGGCAACCTCAGGGTGGCCGTGCCCAGCCCTCGGAGAGCCAAATCATTCCTTTTCCTGCGTCCCTTTCCCCAGCCACCAGTTTTCAGGTGACTTCCTGATTTTGGGCAACTTCTTCCTCTTTCTAAAAGGTTGACATGCTTCTCCTAAAGCTGAGCAATGATGAATAAGGAGGTTAGCTGCAGTGCGCTGGGGTGGGGGGCACAATTTTGGCCCAACCCCTTTCACCTTTGGATCTGTCCACCACCAGAAGGCACCTCTCCACGCATTTTCAAGAGTGCATTTGTTTCTCGGGCTCCCGGAGGCTGCCCAGTCCTGGGAGCAGACAATACAGGGCTAGAGAGGTAAAAGTGACGTTCCACAGTCTTCAGGGAGGTTTCTTTTCCAGCTGCCTAGAGCCCTGAAAGTATGGAAAAGGAAGACGCAGACAGCAGGAGTAAGGAGAAAGCTAGCGAGAGATGCGTGTGGATGGATGCAGGTGCGCTTCAGCTCTTTTGGACAGGTGCTGCTAGGAAGCAAGGAGCCTTCAGGTTGCCCACGAGGTCAGAAACAGGGAAAAGTCACCGTCCTTTCTTTCTGGATCCAAAGAGCTCCCTGGCTTGTTCTTTCCCACAGACGGCCAGCCAAAGTTTGTCTCCTACAAGTCCTGCCTCCCATCCAAGAATTGCCATGCAGGCTATTCCAGCGTTACTGTGAAGAAAGGCAGCTACGGGCAGAGTAAAGCCATCTGTTGCAAGAAGGATAAGTGCAACGACGTGACCGTCCGACGTAAGTCCCTATCATGGGTGCTGGTTGTGATGCTGAATGCTTGGCCCTCGGGGGCACCGGCTGAGGTCCCCCCGCCTGCAGGAGACCCCCCGGCAAGACGCCCCTGGAGCTGCCTCTCTGGTCACCTTTTCGATCTGCCTGTTCTGCCCAGGCAATGGGGGCAGTGAGAAGGGAGCAGCGAGCAACGAGGAAAACCAGGTTCAGTCAGGAAAGACCCCTTTCACCTTGAACCTCAGCAGTTTAATGGAAAGATCACCCAGGCCCCCTGCAGCGTGCTACCGGGCAGTGGTCTGTCCTGCCAGTTACAAGTTTTTAGAACATACACAGAATGTTTTATAGCTGCTGAGTCACATGGGCCCAGCAATTGGGCAGTTGATGAGGAAACAAGGTGAACACTCAGAAGAAGGTGAGAGGTCTGCACAGGGCTCAACATACAATGGCATTTGATTGCAGGATCATAACATAACTTGGCATGCAAATGAGGGTGATTGCAATGCTGTTAACCTGGCAGGCTGACCAGTTCTTGCTGACCAGCCAAACAACAGCCCTGGCAGCTTCTTGGGGAAGCCATCAAGTCCCACTTCTTAAAGCAACAGCAAATGCCAAACAGCAACCTGGCTTGGAATTTTTTGGGGAGCTTTTATAACACAAAAGCCATGTTTTTCTACCAGAATTTATCTGAAACTTCCCAACAGCCTCCTGCTCCTGCTAAGGTGCGTGTTCCCCCTCGCTGCTCCTACATGGACGCAGGACGTGCTCCAGCAAAGCCAAGCTCAGGGAACCACGGTTCAATTTGGATGCCAGGAAGCACTTCCTGACAGTCAGGACCCCGAGGGTGTAGAAGGGGCTTCCCCAGGAGGTGCTTGAGGCCCCATCTGTGAGGCTGTGCAAGCAGAGGCTGGACATGCACATGGGAGGCATGTCATGAGTGGAGCTGGCTAGTGCCGGGGGTCAGACTAGATGGCCTGGGAGGCCCCTTCTGACTCGCTCTGTTTCTCTGTTACATGCTTGGGATCACTGCAGGATGACTCTTCCCCTATTTTCTACAGGTCCTTCCTTTAAAAGAAACCTTTTCCCTGAAGCTGCAGGCACAGCCCTTCCAGGTCCCAGTCCAACACTCTAACCATCGCTCCACACTGGTTTCAGCATCTTCTGCACCGTTGGCCCCAACTTCTTTGCTTTCAGGCAGACTTGCAAGTGGAAGGCCACCCCTAAGAGTGTCTCCGCAAATGAACGTGACCCTAAATCAAGGCCTCTCGTTTTTCTTTCCCCAGTTCCTCCCAAGAACTCATCTCCCAATGGGCTGAAGTGCCCGTCCTGCTTTGCAAAAGGTTCAGACCACTGCCATAGCAAGACGACTGTCCGCTGTACCGGCAAGGAAACCCACTGCATCCGTTTCGCCAACACGGTCATCGTAGGTGCGTTTGGAACCATCCTTGTTGAACAGTGTGAAGCACTGTTGATTTTTGCATTGCTGAGTTTTGTTTGACAAAGGTTAACAATGGGTGCTTTCTCTCCTCTGCAAAGAGCAAGGAAAAGAGGTTTCTGATTCAAATTGCAGCAAGGCAGAGGGGGAATGTCATCACAGTTTTCATGAGTTATAATTTGGACAAAACCAGAAGGAAAGTTGACATATGGATGGAAAAATACTAGGGGAAAACCCAGAAAAATTACATGAATGCAAGGCTTTCTGGGAGGGCAGGAAAGGGAGAATTGAAGGTAGAGAAACTCCCAAGACCAAAGGCTTGTAAGGTGCACACCAGCAGTGGAAGAGATGCATTTCCTGAGTTCTCTTTTTCCCCCATCTCAGTTTTCCCAGAGTTTCCCTAGTTACCCCATCGACAGACCCACTGTACCAACTGCCACCCTCAAAAGTAGATCAAACCCCAAAAGGCCCCATACGCACAATCCCTCAAGGAAACTGATCACTGATCGCAGTGGGGAATCTAGCTCTGAGCTTCTCTGTAGCCTCCCTGGGACCTTAAGCTCAAGGGCTTTGCCTAGCAGTTCATGAATCAGCTGGAGGAGGAGAATGATGTAAGCTGCTTTGAGTCCGTAAGAAAAAAGCAAGATATAAATCTAATAAAACCTGGTCTTTAACTCAAGATTATTGGGAACAATAATGAGGCATGCCCTTTCTGAGTCTCCTGACTCTTACAACCTGGGATTTGGTGAAAACAGGATGCAGGCAAAAGTCCAGAAAGGAAAAGGATTTAGTTTCCAAGCACAAAACAATAAATACTTCAAAGAGGCAACTCAGTGCAAAGGAAACAGGAAAATGCAGTCAAGCTTCCACAGGCCAGCATTAAGCGCCTTCCTGGTTCCCAGAAGACCCCCAGTCTCTCTGCCCCAATGCCTCTAGTGCCTGCGACGGCCCTCCCTCTCTTTTTGGGAGATCCACACTCTGGCACTTGTTATGAAAAACCGTGACCTCTGCAAAGCAATTTCAGCAAAAGGAAAGGAAGCCTGGAGGCTACACTGCAGCTCCCACCGCCCCCCTCCCCACACACACGCAACCTGCAATGTGTCTTGGCAAGCACTTACCTGACCACGCACCTTGTTCTTCCTTGCAGGTGGTGTCCGCAACTCCTGCGCCTTGCAAGGCTGTGCAACAAAGGTTGCCTGCGCGGTCCGGACCGGCACCCTAGTACTGGCTGATGGGCAGTACATCTCCAACATCACGCAGATCGATTGCTCCCGAGCATCGCGTAAGGGGTAGAGATGGGGGAGGGAAGACCCCCCCCTCTCTGTAGAATCCCTGCCATTCGGGGAGGGGGACCGTGGCAGCCGAGGGTCCTATTGGTGTGGGGGGAGGGTCCAGATTCCAAACCAGGATTCGTGGACCACCTTATTGGTGTAAGAGGTGAAATAACAGAAGGAAGGGGAAGGGAAAATGGAAGAACTGTTAATCTTTAAATCTTTAATAGATTAAATTTAATCTTTGCTGGATCCCGACCAAAATTAAACTGATAAGGACAATATCATTTATGTGTGTTTTTTTGCAGTACCAAATTGCTGTGGAGGGGAGAATTAACTGACATTTGGTATGGAACTTGGAATTAATTCCTTGTGGATATTTCTACCATAGAACAGGAAAAAAAGCCAGGTGTACATTTTCTGGGAGGATCACCACATTAGTCCTCCACAGCAAAAGCTCCACAGTCTTGCATGTGGCCAAGGGGAAGGCAATGGCTGGATGGCCTTCCAGTATTTTCAGAGCTGGGCCGAATCTCGGCTTTCGTTCTGCCTTGAGATCAATGCAGAAGAGCAATGTTAGAAGGACTCCAGTGGGAAAGCATCTTAGATCCAATTCAGTGGGCACATCCTTGGTGCACAGATCACACAGAGAGGAAAATGTTGTAGAGAGTGATGCAGGAAGCCAAGAGGAAAGACCCGATGTTCCTCTTTGTACGTCTCCACAATGCAAGGTCAGCGGCACGAATGGATCACTTTCTGCAAGCTGCAGCCGTCTCAGCTTTCAACATACCAGCTTATTCTCTGCTCCTTCTCCCTGCATTCTGTCTGACACCCAACCCAATGAACAGTTCTGAAGACCTCAAAAAACTTGTGCATGATTTGGTGGCATTTTGGGTACTCCTAATACTGGTACAGCTGGGTAGTGGAGCCAGATCGTTCTAGCCAACAGAACTTTTTCCATTTCGGTCCTAGTTCTGAGAAAAGCAAGGCACACAGACCGCAGTTTTAACCACTGCTTGTGAAATATGCCCAGTTACAGCAGCGCTTCATCCTTGTGTAAACAGCCAGCCGGCCTCAGACAGGGCTGATGACAGATTCTTGGTACCAGCAGAAGAATCCTAGCATGAACTTGGATTCTGAGGCTGCCTTGTAAGGAGTCGAACGTCTGGTCCCTCCAGTCAAGGCCATACCAGTTTTCCAGGGCTTCACACCTGTGTCATCCCCAGCCCTGCCCAGACACCAGGGGCTGAACAAATAAATCCACCACTAATACATGGTGTGCCCTTGTGTAGCTCCTCTTGTGAGAAGAGAAATAATGGCAGCAGGTGATTTTGTTTACAGTATGTTTATCCCATTCCTCGGGCAAAAGTGCTCCCGCTTTCATCCAAACAAGAACAGGTTTACAGTTGAGGACGACATGGCACACAAGGAGAAAGGCTTAGGGAGGGGAGAGAAAAGGAGCTAAGGCACTTTCCTGCAGGATGTCCCCGCTTGCCCTCTTGTCTCTCTCTGCTGGAACGGCTGCTTTGAGAAGAACATAAGCAGAACGGTCCCACGGTGGCCAACCAGTTGCCTGTGGTAGATATGGGACACCAGCAGGACCTGGACAGAGCAGCCCTCTCCCAGTTGTTCTCCCCAGCGACTGCTGTACACAGAGCCTCAGATATTGGAGGAAGTGCAGAGCTTTCAGCACCAGCAGCCATGGACGGCTTTCTCCTCCACGAATTTATCCCCTTTCACCACCCCAGATGGTGGCCATCGCCACCATCCATGGCAGTAGATCCCACCATTTGACTGAGCCCCGTGTGAAAGACTTTCTTCTGCACAGGTATCTTCAACTGTGCCTTCACAGGTGTGCTTCCAAAGAGGAACCTTTCTGGGAAAGTGCTTTCTAATTACGGGGATCTCAGCTTTCATTACAAGAAGAACAAGCTTTGTGGTCTTTGTGATTTTGTAGGATGTTTGATGAGACAGAAGCAATATTTGTTCTCCGGGTGCAGCTTTCCTCCTTTCAGTGCCACTGCAGGGACCGGCCCCTCCCTGTGCCTTCTCCACAGAACAAAAAGCCATGCAAAAGTGCTTTGGTCACTTGTCACTTTATTGTAAAAAACATCCAGCAAAGCCGCCAGTGGAACAGGCTAAAAACTCTTTGATTCTGTCCTAGAGCATTATGAGTAATTATTACTATTTTTATAGCACAAGTAGTAATCATTCTTGGTAACACCAGCCAGGTATGAGGCTGCAGCAGGAAGAGGGACCTGCCCCACAAGAGAGGATGGCAGGGCGAGGGGCTCCAGTTGTACAGGAATCTCCAAGGGCAACTAAAGCATGGATGGTCAACTTCTCACACACCAGTTCCCATCATTTCTCATTGCTGGCTGAGGCTCATGGGAGTTGTAAGCCAAATCATATGGAGGTGTCACCTACCCTGGAATATGGGAACAGCGGAATCTAAACTGAGTCGAACTTAGAGGAGACCAAATGGGCTTTAATAGTTATTTTCATGTGCTGCCAAGTCATCTCCGTCTTATGGTGACCCCATGAATGAAAACCATTCAAATTGTCCTGTCCATGACAGCTCCATTCAGCTCTCCCAAGTTCAAGACTGTGGCTCTCTTGATGGATTCATCTCACATTTTTGTCTCCCCTTTCATCATCTGCCTTTGTCTTCTTCCTTTTCCTAACATGACTGTCTTCTCCAGTGAGTTGTGCCTTTTCGTGATGCGTCCAAAGTATGACAGCCTCAGTTTTGTCCTGTTTGCTTCAAGGGAAACCTCTTGCTCGGTTTTATCTAGGACTCTCGTTTGTTTGTCTTTCTGTTGGTCCAGGATATCCTTAAAGCTCTCCTCCAGCACCAAGTTTCAAAAGAATAATGTTCTTCCTTCAGGCTTTCTTCATGTCCCACTTTCACACCCATTCATTGGGAGCGGAAAAGCAATAGTTTGGATGAACGTGACCTTGATCTCCAAGGGCTTTAATTAATCATAAGTCCCACTGATTTCAATGGTTCTACTCTAATTATGACCAAGTCTGGATTCAGCCCGTGGGCTGCAAAGCTTACAGCACAGGCCCATAGCCCTGCATAACACATTAACTTAGTAAGTTCATAGCCAGCTGCCCATCAATTTCAGAGATGGAACTGGACCACAATGTAATGCTGTGCGCAACCTCACACATGTATATTCTGGCTCTAAACTCATCTGGCAAATCCCTCACATTTGCCAGGTGTGTAGGAAAACAATTGTTTCAGATTCTATTTTTAAAGGCCTGCCTTTATGTACAGAAAGAGGAGCTTTAAAATCTTGTGTAACATCTTTGAAGAAACAAGGAACTACCAACAGTTGGAAATCTGGGATGGAAGGACATCAGATGTTTAGCAGCACAATTGGGCCTCTCTGCAGGAGGAGTTTAAGCCACTGCTGGTTTTGCTGTGGAAAAACAGATGTGCCCCTTACGTGGATTTTCTTCCTACGGCTAACCACCCATAAGCTGAAGCTGAGGCATAGCGGCACTATACTTTATTTGGGACTTCTCCCAGGGTTTTTGTTCCAGTACCCTCCACCACACCTGAAGGCAGCAGGCTAGCTTAGGGGGCACGGAGCAGGCCTGTGCCCCACAGCACCCTCCTTCAACAGCCTGCCCTCGCCGCCCAGAATCGGCAGCCTGAGGCGAGCGCCTCGCTCTGCTTCATCACGGAGATGGCCCTGGACTGAGAGCCAGTGGCTAGCCCAACACCACCCACTGACCGTGCATGGATATGACCCCTAATCCCCTTGGATCAAGCCCAGTGCTCTGTCCGCAGCTCCCTGCTGCTCTCATCCATGAGTTGGCTGATCCTCCACAGGACAAACTTCTTCCCACTGCGCATCAACTAATCTCCGTACAACAAGGGTTGGCCTGCAGGAAAGGGGGGAGGAGGAGTCCAAGAGGGAGGCCGGCAGGAAGCAAGGAGGAGAGGGGGGCCTAGGAAAACCGATCAAGCCCAAAAGGCAAGGAGGCACGATCCTACAAGGACAGGCAGCGCCAGAGGGTATTGGCTGGACGCTCGTGTCGCACCGCTGCATATATTGCTCTTGACGTTGACGTTGCGGCCGGCAGCAAAGAGCGCGATGGCTCCCATGTCGCACATGTTCTTGGTGGCGCATCCGGTGAAGGCTACCTCCTCCTTCTTGAATTCCTCTGTGGGCAGGGCAGGAAGAGAAGACAGACAAGGTAGCAGATTCCAGGGGCCATGTCATCTCCATACCTTCCTTTCGCCCAAGGGAAGGCTGTGTGTTCCCCTCCACTGTGTTCGCCATGCACCCTCATCCCCAAAAACCTCTCCGGAATGGGGTGCAGCCCTCAAGCTGGAGGTGTCCCTGTGCCCAGGAGCCGGACCGCCTCTCCGCCAGCCTCACCTACCTTTCTTTGCTGTGGTGGCAAAATGGATGCAGTGCGTCAGGATCCCCGTGCAGGCCACCTCCGTCTTGTTCAGGCACACGTCAGAGCCCTGGGCGAAGCATGAGTTGCAACGGACACCGTTAGGCACCTGAGATGGCTTTTGCACTGCGGAGGAAGAAGGCAGAACAAGAGAGGTGGCACCATGTGACCAGGGATGGCAGAGCCCAGCCTGGGGCTCCCCACCTCCCTCCTCATGAGGAGAGGCTCCCTCATCCATCAAGCCCCAGAGAAACCCAGTGCTCAGAACGCGGAGAAAGAAGTAGCCGTCCTTCTCCATGTTCAGATGACTGGGTTTCTGTCTTTCCTTGTGAAGAACAGAACCCCCTTCCCACACACAACTCACAAGCCCGTGTGTGTGTGTGGGTGTGGGAGGGAGGGAGGGAGGGAGACTGGTGTGTGCATTTCTGATGCTTTCTTGCAAGCTTTCCATTTATGCAGTGGAGTCATTGCATATTTAAAAAAAAAAATTTCTGGTCCCTGTCTATTTTTAAAAATCATTTTCTAGTATGAGGAGCTTTACATACTTTCAAAACATATGCATAACGTTCAGTGTGACCTGAACCATGTTCTGCATATGAAAACACTTATGAGAAACTAAAATGTGGATTTAATAAAATATTTTAAAAGAGGATCTAGGGAAAGCTTCTCATCTGTTTGTGCTTGCAGCATTTTTGTAAGCACTGTATGGTCTAACATCCCACTCATGGGTTGGAGAAGCAAACACTGCTGTCCCGTGTTGCGCTCTGCATTTCAAGGACTTGTATCCCACATCCAATGCTACTTCCAGTTAAGCTTGTGGGCTTCAAGGAGGCATTTGGTTGCCCCCCATGGGAAGAGCACCGTGCTGGACTTTGGTCTGACCCAGCATGGCTTGCTTATTTATTTATTGATTGATTGATTTATATGCTGCCTTTTTCCCACAAAGGGCTCCAGGTAGCTTACATCTCCTCCTCCATCTTATCCCCACAACAACAACCCTGTGAGGTAGGTTGGGCTGAGAGTCTGTGACTGGCCCTTTGTGTTCATACTCCACAAAACCTTAGATGTGTCCACAGTAAACACAATCAAGACACACAGATCTTTGCAGCGAACAACAGAGAGGAGGTTCTCCAGATGTTTTAGGACTCCAACTCAATCATCTCCAACCAGCACGGTCAGTGCTGAGAGAGGTAATCTGATGATACCTACAGTAGAAAGCTACCGGTACCCAAGCCCTGCTATGAAATGACCCTACTGTATAGGAACGGTACTCTATTTAGGATTAAGATTTATCTGGCCCTGTACACGAGCCTCCCACAGTTCCGGTGGCATACCGATGATGTTCTTGGTGTTACAGCGATCGGCGCGGCAGCAGCTGGAGTTCCAGCGCATGCGAAATTCCCCTGCCACCAGCGCATAGAACTGGTTGCAGAGACGATCGTCTGAATTGCACTTCTTTTCATAGGTGGGGTTCTCTATGTCCTGCGACCCTAGAAATCAAAGAGACGGTCAGCTTGAGGAGCAAGTCCCTGGTGAAGCACAGGGAGAACTGGGTCCAGCCTGTAGCAATGGGACAGGGGACTGTAAAGTCCCAAGGATTCTCATCCAGAGATCCCCAAACATGCTCTGCAAGCAGGGTCCCTCAGCATCGCTTGCATTTTCAGTGTTCAGGTTGTGTGTGCCATTGCTGAAATGACGCAAGAGGGAGGCCTATCAGACGACCTGGGACTTGCAGAAATACAGGGAGGAATCAGCTTCAGGCAGGGGGTGGGACTCAAAACCAGCCCAGAGGACACAGAAAGCTGATTGGGTGTTGTTGGGGTACAAACGGAAAACTGAGGAGAGGAAAAATGGAATGGAATGGCTGGAATCGCAAATAAAAATACCTTTCAAAAAGCTTTAAAGCTTTCCTGAAAGCTGTTTGCCTCTCCAAAGGCTTTTATTGCCATGAGATAAAATGACGGCTTCCAGTTTAGGTGGCCATAAAAGGAGCTTGGACACCTGCAGGGAGGAAACGCTAAGCAAGCTCACAGAATGAACAGAGGGCAGGAGAACCTTCTTAGCCGTTTTGGGTTCCTTACAAGAGGAAGAAACGTGTGGTATAATTGCAATGCAACGCAATGCAACATAACAATATTATGTGCTGCCTCCAATACCGGAGGCAGTATGCCTATATATATTAGCAGCTGGGGAGCATGGGCAAGAGGCTACCTTTGCACTCATGCCCTGCTTTGGAGAGCCCCTGGGCCTACTGACTGGCCACTGGGCGTGATGGACGACCCCCCCCCCCCCCCGCATCCACAGGGCTCTTCTAATGCTCAAGGGACGTCGCCTCCCTGGCTTACCTGTGTTCTCATCCCGGGCAATGGTGATGCAGCTGTTGACAGAAGAGCCGCATTTCTGCTGCTCTGTGCTGCAGTTATAATTTGTGCTGCTGGTGCAGTTGTGGCAAAAGATGGCATCTCCTGCAGGTGGGTGGAGAAAGGAAGGGCAGCCTTTGAGGTCCGAGCAAGCCCAGTTCCATCCTGCTCACAGCATGCAGCTTGTTTCCAAAAACTGGAACTCAGCAGATCTCGGTGCTGCCTGACAAATGCTTCTTCACTGATCCCTAAAACATTGGGATCGGTGCAGAGCCAGAAGGACGGGAGATGCACTTTGGGCATTCTCAGAAGCCCTCTCTTCTGAAGGACTGCCAGCCACCAGCTTTGAGCAAGTCCTTTACATGGGCTCTTGTTCCCTCCCTGGCTGGGGTTCCTCACTGCAGAATGACCTTCTGCTAGTCACCCAGCTGTCCAAAGCTCACAAGTTCTGTCTGAAGAAATCGGGGCATTCCTGTTCTGAAACCCAGGACAGCATTGCTTCGCCTGGATTTGCTAGCTTTTTGTTTTACGCACATACAACATGACCTCGCACCTGGACCTCTTGCTATCCATGAGCTCAGGAGGGCAAAGCCTTGATTCAGTGGAAAAGTCCATGGAGCCAGAGGCTGAAGCTTAGAAGTCTTCATGTGGGTGGAGATATCGATCGTATCAGTTCCCTCTTGCGTAGACCTTGCTGCCCTCGACAGAGCCGTAAGGATGCCTCCAAGGGTGACGGTGGGGGGAACGGACAGGGTAGCCACGGGAGTGTGATCACTGCTCGCAAATACTTGGGAGCGCTCCTCGACCCGGAGCTTTCACTAGAAGCTCAGGTGACCGCAGCGGCGAGGAGCGCCTTCCTCCAGCTTCGGCTGATTCACCAGCTGCGCCCCTACCTGGAGTACGACTGCCTCGTGGCAGTGACACATGCATTGGCGACTTCCCGTCTTGACTTCTGTAACGCGCTCTACGTGGGGCTACCCTTGAAGACAGTCCGGATACTTCAACTGGTTCAAAATAGAGCTGCCAGGCTGCTGGCGGGGACTGGGCATTGTGTTCACATGACTCCAGTTCTCCGTCAGCTTCACTGGCTTCCCATTGAAGTCCGGGCCCAATTCAAGGTGTTGGTGATGACCTATAAAGCCCTAAACGGCTTAGGTCCTGGTTACCTGAAGGAGCACTTGCATCCATATATGCCCAGCCGCCCCTTGAGATTGGCGGGGGAGGCCCTTCTCCGGGAACCCTCTGTGAAAGAAATTAGGAGGGTGGGTACTTTCTCTGCGGTGGCGCCTAAGTTATGGAATGCGCTCCCCAGAGAGGTCCGCCTGGCGCCGTCGTTATTTGTTTTTCGGCGCCAGGCGAAGACCTTTTTATTCAAGCGGCATTTTAACTGTTAATATTATTGGATTTTATCTGGCCAGGGCGGCTTATTTTATACTGTATTTTTGTATTTTTAATTTAATGTTTATATTTTTGATTTATATTATAATCAAAATGTTATAATAATGTTATAAAAATGTTATAATAATAATAATAATAATTATTATTATTTTAACTTAGTGTTGTAAGCCGCCCCAAGGCTTCGGCGAATGGGGCGGCATAAAAATGTTTTAATAATAAAAATAATTAAAAAAAATACCACTCAGGAAAAAGCTGCCCTTTCCACAAGGAGATGCACACACAGGTGCTCCAGGTGCCCCCAGGTAGCAGCAGCCAGCCCTGGAGACCGAGTCATTTTAATGCTCTGCTACATGTGAAGACGGCAGAGGAGAGAGACAAGGTTGCTGAGCGGCTTGCCAGCCACCTCTTCCTTCTGCTTCCCTGCCATCTGCATTTTTTATATTTTCAGCAGACTCCCCACCATCCAGCACACCAGATAAGAAATAAACTGGGCTTGGGGAGAACTGCTCAGAGCAGCAGAATCCAGCAAGGTAAGCCATGGGTCAGGTCATGCTTCATTTCACATTCCCTATAACCAGGAGGTCACGTAGGGTTGGGAGTTCTCGGTTCTGCACTGAGCACCACCTTCTCTTTGCCCCATTTCAGGGGGTTTTTTTTAAGAACCATGAGATTAAAGAGCTGGGCCTTGAAGTTGTCCATCAATACCTGGATAACAGGTGGGCACCAAGGTTACCTGAGTAGAATTTTCCACATCCTGGTGAAATATTTGGCATAAATACAAGAGTACCCAGTTTCTATTTAAGTTAATCTTTTTTAGCTTGTATCTATACCTATAGACGAGCGCATGCAGCTTTTGTGCAAATAAGTGTCATCTGTAATCTTCTATTTCCTCTTTTTGGTGATTCATAGCTGGATACACACACACACACACACACACACACACACACACACACACACACACAAGCATTAACAGGTAAACACTTCCTCTTCATATGTGAACCAGGCAGACACGGATACAACAGGACTGGGATTCATTGTTCCCAGCTTGGCCTCACTCCCTTTTCTAGATCTTGTTACAGATCCTCCCTGATTCTCTGCTTTTAGCATCCACTTGGCTGACAGACAAGAGCTGCTATCATGATACATGGACTGCAATCCCCTTAATCTATGACCAACCTGACCAAGGCTGATGGGAGTTGGAGTCCAACACTTCAAAGGCCATGAGTTAACCCCACCTGAATAGCCTCCCGTTGCGTTAAAGAAGTGTTGGTCCACACCAAGAGATAAACTTTGCCTACTGAACTTCTGCATGTCGCGCTGTTATCAAAGGCATAGAAGCAGAGACGTCAATCCTTGGAAGTCCTTTTCTCCCCTGAAGGTTTATATCATTACCGCTAAATGGAAAAAGCCCCATGCCTGAGAGACAGCAGCACATTTTAGTATAATCTGGGAAGGTTAGCAGTTTAATCTGGGAGAATTACCCACACCACCCTGCATTATGGAAGGAGATTAGATCAACCCACCACTCCACCATAACCCTGCATCAGAACTGTTTTGGTGCAACCCTGCTTTGACGAAAGTGCAGAAACGCAACCCTTCGCAGGCCCGGTTGCCAACTGGCTGGAGAAAACTCACTTGGTTCGTTCTTGTAGTGCTAAAACAGGTTTGAGAAGCAGGAAACAGCAGGCGATGCTTTTTTCATGGCAAGGAACTACAGGTGAGAAGCCAAGTTGCCCAGCAAAGTGCAGTTAGAAGGAAAACTGACCGGGAACCGTTCAAAAGTTTGCAAACTCCATTCACCCCCCCCCCCCCCGCTCTGGAGCCCTCCTCACGCCTGTGCTGTGGAAAGCGGAGTGGGGAGGTCTGGAACCCGCGCAATGGTTTGCATTTGCAGGGGCTGAGGCCAAAGATCCTCAGGGAGGGCTGGGGTACCCCTGCTCCGCTGCCAAGATCCCTGCAGACTTACCTGGACTCAGGGAAGCAAGCAAGATGCAAAAGGCCAAGAGGGGCATGGTCCCAGATGGGAGTGCAGCTGCTCTTTGGAGCCTGAGCTTACGATCACCTCTCCCCCTGGAGTTATGCACCTGGGCCAGGGAGGGACCAGTTTCGGAGGCAAGAGCAGGGTTGGGCAACCCGTGTGCTTTTGCAGTGCCCCAGGCAAACCACTCCCGGCACTGCTCGGAGTTGTCAAACCACCCCTCCCACCCCTTCTTTTCTACCCTTGAAGAGTTTTCCCTTCTCAAGCCGGCCCTCGGTGCCCAGGGCACTGCCCAGAGAGGGGCCCACGTGTCCACCCCGCCAACCCGCGTCCCCCTCCGAGTTGCGATGCCTCGCTCTCAGCACAGGCACGTAACCTTCTCTCCTCCCCACAGAGGGAGCGGGGCACCTTGAGGGGCCTGCAATAGTTCAGTTCTCTCCTTTCTGGAGGGCTGGACTGGACCCTTCTCTGCGTTCTTCCCATATGCTTTGGAGCCAGTTCCGCAGGAGCCAGTCCTTCACATGCAGCCATCCCTCAAGACCAGCATGATCTCGAAACATCAGCCAGACTTGCAGAAATGATTCAGTCTATACAAAGTTGGGGCAGGGTGGCCAGGTGACCTACTTTGCATAGCAGTGTCCTTTGTTTTGGAGAGCCAGCAGAGAACCCTGTTTAAAAGTGTCCTCTGACCGGCTGTCCAGTCCAAGCTTTCTTCAAAGTCAAAGAAGCAGAAGGGAAGGGCAGGGGCCTCGAAGAGGCCAGTCCTTCGCATCTGGAGAGCAGATCGGCCACACGCCGAGACTGCTTCTTCACCATTTCTATTTAAATAGCAGGTGCAATTTCTAGATTTCCACCTGTGCAGAGGAATGGCACGAGCCAATGTTACGCAAACGTTTCTCCTCTCTTGTCCTCCTTTTTGGGTAAGCAGAAGGGGCTGTCCCATCCTGTGCTCCGTTCTCCCTTTTTGCACAGGAAGCCACCATGCTGTCACCTGGGACCCCCTTTGCCGCCATCTCCTGGGGCAACTCATCCCCCCCCCCCCCCGCCGGAGGGGTGGCCATGAAAGAACAGCCAGCCAGGAGCATAAGGCCAAAGGACAAAGCATTCCATGAGTGCGTGTTTCCGTGTTTTTATTTATTATTTGATTTATGCTCTGCCCTGCTGCAGAGAAGAGGGCACTCAAGGTGACTTTTCCCCCCTTTGGCCAAAAAGCTGTCCTGGACTGGTTTATAAGGTTAATACCGAGACAGTCCCTGCCCTCAAGCTTCCCATCCAAAAGACAGGATGCAAAGAGAAAGAAATTAGGAAGAAATAAAAACACGTGCTTGTTTCCGTGCTCTGACCGGGGTGGGGGGGGGGTGATTTCCTGGCATGCAAGGGCAAAACATGTCCCTTGCCACTGCTCTGCTTCCGGCTGGTGTTCGGGGCCAGCCTGGGCTCTTCCTTGCCCTGACAAGGAATGCTCAACCCCAAAAGGAACATGCTGCAGCCGCTTTGCCCTCCTGCCTGTCTCAGCCCCCAGAGATGGGGCTGTCACCGTGAAGAGACTGCCAGAGCAATGTTACTCCCCTCCCTATTCTAGCAACTGGTCGTAGCAGAGGGACCTTCCAAGGGCAAATCGAGGCCAAGCAGTCTGGCCCCAGTAAAAATAAAATGACACAGCATAGGAAAAGCCGAAGCTGGGATTTCTCCAAGCAGCTTGAGCTCAATATTTGAGAGAGAGAGAGAGAGAGAGAGAGAGAGAGAGAGAGAGAGAGAGAGGTGGGTCATAAGCTGGGCGTCTTTTCACACACACGATCCTTTCCTTAACAAAATGCTTAAAAGAACCTGCACATTCTGTTCGGGGTCATGAACCGAAACAATGAAGCCACATTCCAGTTGTTCAGGCTGCAAATCTCTCTCGCAAGATGCCATCGCAAGCTGAAAGCCTGGCACGCGGGACCGTGCTCTGCGAGGCCTGTCTGAGCCAGCAGATCGGGTGTCTTCCATGCATGGAAGTGAATGGGCAGCTGCGTGCATAGTTGTTTGTTCCTTTGCTTGAGCAGTACAATCAGGGTGGAGTTGGAATGTGGGTGGGGGAAAACACCTCCCTCCACTACTGAAGTTTAGTCATTATCACATTACATTACATTACATTTATACCTGATCTTTCTTCCCCTTGCAGGAACCCAAGATGGCTTGCAAGCTTCTCCAGTTGTGTCCCAACCCCAGTGGATGCAGTTAATTTAAAAAGCCACGGAAGCCCTGTGGTGACTCTTTGGCGTTACGTCTTTTTCACCCGTAGACTCTCCCAGGGCAAACAGACAAAGACCAGGATTTCTGTTGCTCCATAAAAAGAAGGAAGACCAGAGGGCTGGCACAGATGCTGTGCGGATCTGTACCCACTGCTGTTTCCTGAGAGACAAAGAAAGGACAGTGCCATCTCCAGGTGGGAATCTGGCAGGTGGCTGGCATGGACGGGGACTTGTGCCCCATCTAGGCATGGTGGCCTACAACTCCCAGAATGCCACATAACGGACTGTTCTGGTTCGGGCTGATGGGAGTTGTAAGCCAAAGCATTTCAAGGGCCATACACCAGTCATTTCTGAAACTGCCCACATCAACGTAGAGGCTCCTGGTTTAGAATTTAGAGGACTGCCCCTGCAAAGATCAGCTTTCCATCTCTGACAGCTGCTCACCTCTAGATGAAACCACCCTTCCCATACAATGCACTGATGCAGAATCTGGTTAGACGGGTCCAGCCAGAAATAATTTTCTCTGCTCTGCTGGGGAAACTGAGCTCACCTCTCTAAGTAAAGGAGGGGCAGGCTTCAGAGCAGCATTTGTGTCTGTGCCCAGGGTGTGCATTCAACTTGACACATGGCAAAGAACCAAATCCTCTGCGACCTTTTAAACTCATAATTGGGTGCCTTCATGTTGATCAAGAGCACCTCTGCTCATGTTGGTTCCAAATTAAGATGCTGTCCCCCATGAAAATCTGCAGGTGAGTGTCACAGCAGGGTATCCATTTTGACGGAGGAAGCCAGACCACAGCTTTGCTGACTTGAATTTCACACATATTGGGTACCCTGCCCTGGGTAGAAATCTCTGGAATTTCTACTGGAAATACATAGGTTCTGGCTGGAATTCTCAGGGCTCAGGAACATGGATCTCAGACCCATGGAATTTTCTCATCCGACATGCATATGAAGCTTCCTTTGCCCTTTTTCTTTGCTTCCTGTAACTCCTTGGCGAGGCTGAACAATCCAGAGGGCAAAACAGGGTTCCCCCAGGGTTATAAGGATGCAGACTCAATATACCTGCAGCAGCATCTCTGTCAGAAGGTACATACCGAGATTTCTTTTTTCCAGCACAGGGTTCCAAAAAGAGATTTCTTTCCTCTCACCTGCTTTGGACAACTTTGTCACCTGCGCCTGGCATGGAGAACTATAGCAAAGGGGTGGCGCAGGAATAGCATGTGCAGGAAAGGGCAAAGAAGCCAATCGCGTGATGCCGATCACAGGAGAATCCCTTCCCAGATCGTGTGAACCCAGACAATGGGTTCCATCCTATGGTGCCACTGGAGCCCTTTCTCCCCTGTCCAGACACAGCCCTCCTGTGCTCCAAGAGCCTATTTGGCTGCCCATGTGCCTGTTCTAACAGTAGCTTCACCCCAATGCACCACAGTGAAAATAACTTGTTGATTTTGTCCCCAAATTATGGCCCAGAATGAGAGTTCCATGCGCTGTGAGGGCAGTAAAAGGAAAGAAAGGAGAACGGTCTCTTTGCTTCTCCTCTCCTAGCAAATCTACTCTCCCGCCACAAGGGGGCAGTAAATGCCTACCAGAAAAGTCCAACGGCTGCTGCATCCTCTCCACCCGGTTCTGAGGGGGTGGGATGGGCATCATTGCACCTCAGGGCCTGGTTTGCAATCTGCAAGGGTCACTGACCTCTGCTTGCCCCTGTTCACAAATATCCACTCAAGGGCAGATGCAATTCCCAGGCCAAGGTGGGCCATGCAATCGCCATCGCAAGATGCTCACCCCAAGACCAGATCACGAGACCTGTTTAGTACAGATTCTGTACCAGGAAACTGGTTTTCTGCTGTGCAGATGCTTGGGTGTCTCTCCATCTTCACAGGAGGATGCAGGGTCATTTCCAAAACAGCCACTCCCAAAACTGGGAGCCAGCCCTTCACCCCCACGAACCACCAGCAAACACCCAAGAGGCAGACCAGGGCGGTTCCCAGTCTCCACGCCTGGCCTCTTCAGACTTGAAGGGGGCCCGGAAGTCCTTGCTCAGCACTGATGCTGTTAAGAAAAGAGCTACCAGGGATCCTTGGAGGCTTCAGTGATGAGGTACTGCCAGCAACAGCACGGAGTCTCTTGTCTCCCACATCTTTTGTCTTCTCTCTGCTACATTGGTACTGTTGTTGTGTCCTCCATATACACAGCACTTTACAAATTACATACACGGCACTTTACATCTTATGTACATGACGTTCTATAACTGATAAGAGGACAGGTGCCTCCTGCCCCCGCAAGGGACTTACAATCTTCACATTGACACACAGGGGACAAAGGAAGATGTGGAGGAAAATGAAGGTTTCCAAACTAAGGAGCAAACTAAGGAGAAGGTGCCATTGTGTCAATTGACCATGCTTGTGCGAGGGGTGGGGAACTTGCACCCTTCCAGCTATTGCTGGATTCCAGCTCCCATTAGCCCCATCATGGAGGGCCAGGCTGATGGGAGCAATGGCCAACATCGTCTGGAGAGACCCCACACGCACCTCCTGCTGTGTGCCAACTGGTTTGGGGCCAGGAATTCCACAAATCCATTCTGTCCTTCTCGAGCGCTTCTTTCTTCCTTCTGTTGATGGCGGTGCCCACGAGCCCGAGCCCCCACGACAACCAGCAGAAGGGGAGCGCGATCGCAACGAGGCTGCGCACACAACCAGGGCATCCGCCTCCGTGAGCACCAAGGAGCTTGCTCACTGGCGTTTGATGCCCAGCGGCTGTGCCAGTTCCTGAAACATGTGCCAGCTCCCACACACGTCTGTGCACATGCGTGTGCATGCACACACACACACACACACACAGAAGGCCTGGTGCTGCGAGGGGTGCAGGAAACGGGTTTGAGGCTTCAAGCAGGGCAGGGAAAGAGAAAGAGGCCAAAGCGTTGTGGGAGCTGGCAAGAGGCAGCCTAGAGGAGGCACATGGGTGTGTGGATGCTTTCCAGGTCAACACTGCCTGTCTGAACTCCTGCCAACTCCTCCTGCCCGGCTTAATTTGTGAACAGGGTTGTCCCTCCTTACAAGAAAGCTCACCCTCCAAAGGACTTCCCTGGAGCTTCCTATAGAGGGAAATGCAGAGTATGGATCAACAAAGGGGCAGCCACGTAGAATGCATGCGTTCCCACAGAATGCACCCATGTGCAGGGCACTCTTGCAGCTGCCTGTGAAGCCACCATGTGGCACCCCAGAATAATGTGACGCGGCTGCCAGAGTACATCTGCAGGCAACGCCGGCCACGGCTCTCTGTGCTTTGCTCTGGACTCTGTCCTTCTCGTGAAGCCCACACGGCCTCACCACGCTTCAGAGCATCCAGGTGCCCAGCAGGGCAGCGGTGGACCAGAGCAGGTGCACCAGCGCAGCGCCTCCCTCTGGCTTGGAGCTGCCATTGCAGAGGGAGCTGGAGCAGCAATGGAGAGCAGCATCCTGGTCCAGGCCCAGCAGCTGCGGCTTCTCCCAGCAGAGCTTCTCCAAGCTGCAGCCCCGCAGCAGGGTCCGGCCGCCCTCTGGAAACAAAGACAGGCGTGACACCAAGGGCCAGGCCAGGAAGGCGGCTGGAAGGCCAGGACATGTGGCTTTGAGGAGGGGTCGTGCCCTCATGGGGGCTCTGGGCTTACGGGTGTGGGTGTCAGCAGAATCAGCCACAAATTCAAACCAGTTTGCTTTTCTCAGGGCCCAGAAGATGACCCTGTGGTGGACTCGCTTTTCCTGAGTCACACAGGTTCTGTGGGCTGGGGCAGCAGTTCTGTATGCTCCACTTTTTAAAATACCTCGTGCAAAAAAGTCTGTTAAGTCTGAGTTAAGTTTTTCACCTCTTTGGCTTTCTGTCCTGTATTAACAGCATCTGCACACAGAAGCTCTAAGATCATAGAATCATGGAAGAGTTGAGCTGGAAGGGGCCATGAAGGCCATCAAGTCCATCCCGCTGCTGTTTCAGGACACCAAGTTACACTCAGAGGGCTGCCCAGTTTCTTTCTGAATGTCTCCAGTGTGGGAGAGCCCCCCACCTCGCTAAGCAGCTACTCTGACAGTGAGGAAGCGCCTCCTGATGTCCAGCCTGAAACTGGGTTGTTGCCGCTTGAACTGATTATTCCATGTCTACACTCCGGCATCGGCAAGAAGAGATCTTGACCTTTGGGCATCATGTATAAACAAGCTCAGCTTCTCTTTTCTCTGCAACATCAACCCTATTCTTCTGCACCCTTGTTCTTCCCTCCAGAAAAGGCATGATATTTCTGCTGACTGGGGATGATGGGGGTTGTAGACTGACAGATTTTGGGGCACCACATTGGAGAAGGCTAGCATAGCCTGAATCCCCCCCCCCCCCCCCGGGTGCACCAAGGCCTTACCTGTGACATTCACACACATGTTCTGGTCTCCGACGCACTTGATGTGAGTCCAGTTCCCTGGTGCGCATTCGCCCTGCCCAGAGTCGCAGCAGCTGGCACACTCCAGGCCGTTCTCCGGCTTTTGCTTAATCCCTGGGGGAGAACAAGAATCGGCAATCAGAACTGTGGTTCAGAGCGCTGGTTGTCCAAATTTTCACTTTTGGGCGAAGTGAATTCCCTCTGACGGGTCTTATTTCTTCGCCACATTTCTGAGGCACTTGGGGTTCTTTCCACTGCCCCACTTTCAACCCACACAACAACCCTTGGCCAAGTCCATGAGCAAGGGCTGGCCGCTGCGTGAGAAGGATGCTGGAAGGAGCCGGATCCCTGGTCAGGCCCAGCAGACTGTTCCACCGGCTTCTCCTCCTCATAACTCTCCGCTTCCTCCCGCCATCTCGCCATCCCTCCCTCTTGCCTCCACTGCCCTTTCCCGGGACGGCTCCGCAGGACCGACGCGCGCGGCAACGCGCAGCCCTTTCCCAAAACCAGCCCCAGGCGCACTGGACCAGCTCCTCTCCGCAGCTACCTTGCTCCGAAAAGTGGCTGCAGATGCTCCTGAGCCCCGGGTGGCCGTCGTTGCAGAGCGGCGTGGAGCAGCAGCCGATCTCCAGCCTCCCGGAGAGCTCGGGCATCATGTACTGACGGCGGCAAAGGGTTTCCAGGGCGCACGTCCGGTAGGTCATTTTCCAGGCACCGTTGACCACTGGGGAGCAAAGGAAGGGACCCAGAGTCACCCCAGGCTGCAGGGAGAGCGGCACTGCCCGGGTTTCCTCAGCCCCGACTGGGTGCCTCCCCTCCTTCTCCCCTCAGCCCTCTTTCCTCGGGCACTGCCTCGCATCGCATCGTCCCTCTTTCTCTTGTGCATTTCCTAGGGGTGAGCTGCCTCGGCTTTGTTTCCCAAGTACCTTCCGCCTGTCTCAGAAGCAGCTCAGCGAGGGGAGGCCCTGCAGGCAGCTGTGCCCTCCTGCGGCCTCGCAGCAACCAGCCGGTCGCCACCTTTCACAGGGGGCTTTCTGAGAGGACAGTCCTCTGCTTGAAGGGGCGTCGTCTCATCCCAGTTGCAAGACGAGAAAGTGTTGCCCATCCCAGTTAGCACTTAGGCACAAAGGTCAGCTAGGCCCAGTCTCCCACACGGGGGTGAGATGTGCAATTAAATTATTATTATTATTTCTAAATTTGTGTCCATACAGATACATTGCCATAGGCGCTGAGCCTCTTCAGGTGAGACATTTCCTCTCTGGGGAGGCGACTCGCAAGTGCTTGCAATCCTAGGCCCTCGCACTTGCGTTGGCAAGAACCCTCCATCCAGCTTCAGAGCAGCTCTGCCAGTGACGGCCAGAGATGCTCCTGTGATGCAAGAGCAGCCCAGTCAAGCACTGTCAGAGGCTTCCCCTCCACAAAACCACTTTGCACAGTATAATATCCATTTAAACTGGGAAAACCCCAACCAGACGTCCTGGTTTGCTGTTGATCCTCTCACGCCGTCCTGCCAACAAATCCTCCCAACATCTGGCTACCCATCTTAAGCCACGGTCTACCTGCCTCCATGGCCAACACTCCCGTCTCTCCAAATAAACAGCCTCGATGGTATTGGCTCCCATCAGAAATCTTTTGACATGGCGCATCCAAACATGGAGAAAAGCCCGTGCACAAAATGACTTTCCATACAGGTGTAGCAGATCTTTACACACAGAGCACCTTGAATTGTACTGGTGCGATTGCAGCCAGGAACATCACTGGACAAGCACTATTTCAACCACAAAATGATCCAGGAATTTATTCCGCACAGACCGCCTCGCCTGTGCCCACGCTCGGTTAAAATAAAAGAGTGGAAATTCCCGTTCACCGCCCTGTAATGCTTTCACCTTCCTTTCTCCCTTGAACGCCCCCTGACATTTCCAAGAGACATCGCCATTTACCAATAAAATCCATGCACTGGTTCATGTCCCCCAAGCATTTGATCCGGGTGGCATTCCCTTCGGCACAGTCCCCCGTGCCACGATCGAAGCAGCTGTAGCATTCCATGCCGTTGGCCACCTGGGAGCTGCTTGTCGGAGCTGGGAAGGAAAAGTGGGAGGAGGCCTTGTGGATTAACAGGCACTTTGAGAGAAGCTGCGCATCCCTATACCTGCAACCAGTCCCTCCAGCGGGCTGCCCTGGACCTTCTCCACTTGCTTTGCAAGGAAATAGAAAACTCTGCAGAAGCTGCCTGCAGAAACAGGGTGACCTGGGATAGATCCCAAAAGCTGGCTTGGTCTTCCCTTTCTTCCCTGCCTCACTGCACTATTATGATTTTTATAATCTATTCATTTAATAAATTGATTTATTATTAATTATAATTAATGTATTTGTCTATTAGCAGCTGAAACTCTCTGACCAGTTCATAACAGCACATTAAAAACAACAATTAAACTACATCAGATTAAAAACATATTAAAGCATCATAAAAAGTTGACAATACCTAATTTAAAACAGATTTATGTATATATTCAAAAGAACAATAACCTGAAGAAAAATCTTAAGACAGGCTGAACAGCTAGCAGGCCACAGTAAAACTACCTGAACACCTTGAAGTAGAGGGTGGTTTTTTCCTGGCACTGAAAGGTTAGTAAAGTTGGCACCAGGCAGACCTCAGCGGGGACCTCATTCTGCAATCGGGGGCCACCACTGCTAAGCCCAGAGGAAACAGGGAAGTCTGAGGTAGGTGGCAGATCCGTGGCATCCCTGCTCAGCTTGAGGTGCAGCTCGGCTTCCACGTGGGCCCTGACGCCACTGCACCTCCACTTCAGCCACCCCCCCCCCCACCAAGAGCAGCCACGTGGCCCCGGCACGCGCGCTCGCTCACTCACCGCCGGTGAAGCGGATGTTGCAGAGGTCTGTGTCACAGTAGTACGTATTGTGCACCTCCCGGTCGTCCTCGGAGTACACGTTGGCCGTGCGGTTGGACACGGCTTCTGCGGAGCAGCCCTTCATCACGTACTCGGCTATTTCCAGGTCTGGGGGCAGATACGCAGGGGCTTAGGCAAGCAAAGACAGCCAGGAAGCTGCAAAGCTTAGGACCAAAGCCCCGGCAGGAGAAAGCTCCATGGGGCGTGGGACAGGACGTACCCATCCCGTCCGTCTCCCTGACACTTCCAAGTTGTCCCTGGATGCATCTGATCCTCACCAGGTTGACATTTTTATAAAACACACACGCACAACCATTGTTCTCTCGGTCACTTCTCTTTCTCTCTCTCTAGGTGGGGGTTTACTGACTATTTCATTTTCATTCACTAGACTGCTACTTAATGTAAAATCCCCCAGAAATGATTGGAAGACTGGAAATTGTTCTGTGCGCTTCAAGGAGATACCGAACAGAATTTGCATAACACCTTTCTAACTCAGGTGGGGATGCAGCTATATGTGAAAGCAAAAGGGGTCACTGTCTTTGGAGACCGCAACAAGCAACGATTTCGCTGGATACGAACAGAGGTCACCATAGTTTACCTTGCAGCTCTTGCAGCCAGTTCTGGATCCTTAGGAGACTATTTTCACATGTTAGAATGGGAAAATGCATAAAAGGTAAGAAATGATCCGAAGGTAGGGGAAATTGTGCCCATCAGGATTGGGACCCCACGAGAGCTGGATTTGGCCTGCAGGCTCAACATTCCCCACCTCTTCCCGGCACCGGACTCCAATGTGGAAAATTTTCCTTTTAGCTGCACACAGAAGCATACCTCCCACTGAGGAAAATGCTTCCCACACAACGAGTGGGGCAGAGCTCGTCTGCACGCCCCTTCCAAGCCTCCTTCTAGAGTCAAACCACAGCAATTGAATATGGAAGAAGATAGTGCAGAAAACCACCTCTGAACATGTGCAGAGTGCCTGTCTCTCGCTACTGAGTAACCGCACTCAGGTGATACACAGCTGGGACCGGAGTACACATCTGCACCTCGGCAGATGTTAGCCTCTGGATGGTACAGCCAACATCTTTCAGCTAAATAGAAATAAAAACGAAGCACTGGCTAACTCACCTGGCAGCATGAACATGCCAGTGTAGTTGTTTGAATCTGGAAGAAAATTCGAGGCAGAGAATCAGAAAAGGGCAGTGGGCTGAAATAGTCAGACTTTGCAAACTATCAGTTGCGTGCACAGATGCAATATTATTATAATGAATCTTGAAACGCCACATTATGGAAGACTGGGGCAAGATGAGCTGCTTGCCTGTCTCTCCAGCCTCTTTCTCAGTGCTAATTTTGGAAGGGGAACCGTTTTCTCTCTTTTGATTTTCATTTTAACTTAAACTAGAATCAGGCAGGAGAGACCTTAAAAAGAGGACTGTCCTGTGTAAAAGAAGACACTATGCCTTCTCAAGTGGATGACCCTGACTTTAGGAATTGAGACTCAGCCGCCAGAACAGTCAGGGCCTGTACACAGAATGAGAGGCGGAGAGGCATTTTGTCAAATCGGAAGGCTTAGCCACACTATGGACATCCCCCCATTTTAGGCAGGCTTGGTACTCTTCTCCCGGAGAGTTCTGGGAGCTATTCAGTGCCAAGAATCCCCCACTGGGGCCACTTGCTCATTCTCTCCTCACGGAACCCCGGGGATTGTGGGAAGAGGGAAGGCTCAAACTTATTTTAGGGCCCAATCCAGCTGGGATGCCCATAAGCTTCTGATCGGGGAGAATTATCAGAATCCTATGGAGGGTGAGAGGAGGGGAGAGGAATTTTACCCCTCCTGCCCTACACTTTTTATTTATTTATTTCGCTTTAAATGAGCTTTGGCCAACTAGCTGCAGTGCATCAGATGGATGGAAGGAGACTAGAAGGACGTAAGGATCTGTGACATCTGGCACAGCCAGTCTCCTCCACACCCTGCCCTGCAGAAAATCCTCTTCGCGGCTTCTCCAAGGTCACTTTCATGAGCTCAGAGAAGCAGCCGGCAAAGTTCCTCCCATACCAGCTGCAAGCAAGTTGCCGGGAACGTTTTAATACCATATTACTGGGATGTGAGTGTCTTTCGTTTCTTCTTTGTCCTTGCCTGCTTCAGCTTTTAATGGTTTGTTTACCCTCTTAGAGTGACATCTTTTAATTTCCCTCTGATAACTTTAATTGTAGATTTTATCTTTTAGGAATTCAGTGTTTAATCGAAACCTTTGGTCACCTTGGGAACTTTTTAATTGCGAAAGTTGATACAAGAGTAAAAATAACTTTAAAACGAAGATTATGCTCCTTTGAAGTTTTAAACGAACCTCCACGGATTCCACAAAAAGAATATTCCAAAAAAGTTGCCCCTTTCTAGTTCCTCTTGGGATATTAGTATGCTGCCTCTGCTTGGTGCTAAAAAAAGGCATTAACAAGTCCACAACTGGAAATATGTGGAGGGGAAGATGTGGGGTTTTTTGCTAGTTTTTGTCCTCTGAGCGGCACTTACAGAAGAGTTTGATGGTGGATGAAAAACAGGAGCGATCCCTGGGCATGCACAGCTGCTCCGACTGGACACATTCATGGAACATACCCACACACTGGTAGCACTTCAGGCTGCTTGCTGAATAATGCCAATCATAACAATAATAACAATAAATGGTTAGCAATAAACCGGTAAGCAACTCCCTGTGAATTTCCATGGTGTGCAAACAAGTCCCAACCTGCAACGCAAGAGTTTGTTTTTGAGTTACAACCTTGCAGTTCTTGTTGGAAGAGGGACAAGCCAGAGTTCCCAGTTCAGACATAACACAAACCAAGCCCTGGTTTGTTTAGCCACTCCCACTAGCAGGAGGAGCCAAGCAGGGCTGCAGTAATGTGCAAATCTATTCTTTGTACCAGTGGAGCCGTTCATTTTTAAGTGACATGCATGAATCGTGTGCAAATGTAATAGTGTTACGTTTACAGTACAAATGGAATTGTGCTGTGTTTCCATTAGAAACTACAAATACGGAATTTGGCCCCTGTGCTGCAAAACTAAGGAGCATCTTTTCCCTTAGTGCCTGCACCACCGACCATATAGACTCAGCGATGCAGCGCAAAACTCCAGGTGCAAACGAGACAACCAGTCCAATCCTATGAACATTTGCACTAGGAAAACCCATTGGATGCAAGTGAACTGAGCATAAGATTGCAAGGTGAGCCCCAAATGCGCAAGGCACGGGGCTGTCCAAGTCCAGACGACCACCTCAGAAGCAAACGCAGAGCCCCAGATGCACAACCAGGGCTCTGCCCTCCCCAGACCATCTGCCCAACCCGAGCGCCCCCCCCCCGCCACCCCACAACCAGGAAAGGAACGCAAGCACATGTGGAGCATGTCATATTAGGACCAACGGAACCTGGACTGGCTCAGCTCAGGATTTCACGGGGCTGATTGAAAAGGCATGCCCTGCCCTTAAATTACAGCCTCGAAGTACCAACCCAGACCTCACCCTGCAAGTCTAAGTCATCACCCACCCACCAAAAGGGAGGAGGCGAGTCCCGTCTACCCCAAGGGGCAATGGAAGCCACTCTCCGGGGAGCCAGAGCTCAGGAGACCCCAGCCCATTGGAGGAACCCCCAAGAGGAACGCCTGCCCCAGAGCCTTTGGAAAAGGGGGCCTAGCCTAGGGCAAGGGAGCACAAATGTGCCGGCCCCCCACAAGCCACCCCCCCATACCCCTTCCTCCACCCATGGATGCAGCAAAGACTGGGGTGAAAATTCCGGCGGGAGCACATGATCCTGCTCTTCCACTGTACTTTTCAGGGATGAAGCTGGGCTGGGGGACCTCTTTTCATGGTCCAATGCAGCAGCAGAGTTTGAGCAGCCCCCGGGGGAAGATGCCAGGGAATGGATGCACAGACCCTTCCCAGCCCTCCTCTGCCCTCCTTTACTCCATAGATAAGCGCTGCTTGCAACAATTGATTCCCTCTTACCTGGAGCCAACACGGAGGCGAGGAAAGCGCCCATCACCAGCAGAACCCTGATCCCCGGCCAGCGTTTCTCACTCTCCACCGCCATTCTCATGTCTTGGGCAAGTGGTCCCTTCACTTTCCAGAAAAGGTTTGGCTGCAACAAGTCCCCAGGCCAGCTTTGACCTGAGAACGCACTCAGTGGCGGAAAGCCAACTCGGAGTCCGGCATCCAAGGACGGAAGGGGCTGGTTATATCCAAGGTCAGGGCGGGAATGCAGTCAGCTGAAGTCTTGGTCTCCAGGATGGGATGGGATGGGATGGAATGATATGATGATAGCAGCCAGATCCTGACGTAACCAAAGCCTTTTAACGACTCAGCAAACAGTTGGGCTCTGTCTTTCTTTCTTCTCAAAGGAATTCAGATCTGGAGATATTCTCCAAACAGCCTCATTTTGACCTCTGGAATGAAAGTCAACAGAAAGTAGACAGAAATAAAGTTATGTTGCTAAACACAACAGCAAGACAAAAACGCGAGATCATTTTCCTCTGGCGTTTCTTTCACCCGTATAACCTTGCTGCTCCCTTTTCAGTGTCGTCTGATCTGGGTCCCAAACACAGGCAGGGATTTAAAGAGCACGTGCAGAGAGCCACAGTTACGGAGAGAGATCCAGGGGGAAACTGGAACATTTTGCATGCAAGGCATGGGCTCAGCCACAGCCTTTGGCTCGCAGCGGTGCTTTGAAAGGGGAGAAAACACGAGAGAGGGTTTCGCTGGATTAGATTCAGCCACACCTGCACTGGGGGGAAAAGACGCTTTGAGTTGGGAGACAGCTGTCATGCCACTTTAAGCACTATCTGTACCTTTATAACTAGACCGAGAGTCTCCAACGTGGTGCCCCATGGACACCCATCAGGTTGCCTGCCCCTCCTGTGCTTTATTTAACTTCATAAGAGATGGAGATTATGAAGATGGTGGTAGAGGAAGATGGAGGAAAACCTGCTGAAACAGTGCCACCTTTCTTTGGATCCAAAAGAGAGGTTTTCTATTCCAGAGCAGGGAGCATGCCTCCACCCTCTGCTTACATCCCTGGGAAAGTTGCTTTTCCCCTAGTCTCATCCTCTTGCCTTTGGGGAAATGCGCATCGTGCAATTGGCAGCCGCCACCTTTTATGAGTGGGCAAGCCCCCATCAGCCATCTTGCGAGAGTGCCCACAGCATTCAAAATGTGTGCACAGAGCCAGAGAGAGGTGATTTAGCTGCCTTCAAGTATCGTCAGCCTGAGATGGCAAGCAAAGGGAATCTCGATGCATCCAGGGGAATTTCAACGCCACGTCGTTCCCGCCACACTGGATCAGAGCAGGCAGGGGACCAGAGGCAGTTTCTGCCCTTCACTCCCTTCACTCACGAGCCTCTTAGGCCAGAACGATACGACTTCTCTGTGTGTGCCGCACACGGCAGGTGTCCACGCAGCAAGCCGAAGCAGCCTTCCTCAGACACCACTGAGTGTTGCGAGGGAATTCACAATGGCGCAAATCGGCCGCTGAACGCTGCAACGGAGGTTTTAAAGCGTGGAGCTTGCCGAGGACGCCCTGCGAGCATTCCAGCCAGCAAAACATCTCGGTCCTGCACTGCTGATGTGTGACTATAAAAACAAGCAGTGACGGTTTCGAGCCATTTTCCAAGGCCTTTTCCCAACACACCCAGCCTCTCCTGGGAAGTGGCCAGATTCGGCAATGCAATACAGAGGGTGAAAACATTCCAATTACAGAGGGACCTGGTGGCCAACGAAGCAAGACGTGACCTCAGGTACGGTGGCGCTCTTGCTGAAGCGGTGGCTCGTAAAGGTTAATGAGCTGTCATCTAAATCCGTTTCCCAGTCAAGGTTGCACTCCCTAACCTCTTGTGACCAAATTTTTCCACTCCACAAACAGCTTTTTCCATTATCCCCAGCTCTCCCGAGTGTTTTCTGAGCTGCACATTTCTTTTTTACAGATGTGTTTTTATTGGCGTCTTCATGTTTGACTTGTAGTTTGTCAGTTTATATATTTTATCAGCTGGCAGATTCTTCATTCATTCCATTTAAACCCCACCACAGTACAAAGGCAGGTTGGTAAGGAAGAAGGTATAAATGCATAAATGGGATTTTGTTGCACTACCTCCTGCCTTTCCTCCTCTGGCAAAGAACCCAAAGCAGCTTGCTAAATTCCTTTCCACTTTATCCTCTCTACAACAACCCTGTGAGGGAGGCTAGGCTGAGATCCAGGGATGAGCCAAAGTCACCCAGGGATCTTCCCCTTTGCAAGCTCCATGCAAATAAAACAGTAGAACTCGGGGACATTTCCCATGTGCTGTGGCGCACAGAACACCCTAGAGCAGTGATGGTGAAAATTTAGAGACCGAGTGCCCACACAGCAGCACAAAACCCACTTATTTATCGCAAAGTGCCAACACGGCAATAAAACCTGAAAACTGAGATTTTAGTTTGGAAAAAACAACTCACACCCAGCTCAAGCAAATATATATATCCTTGGCAGTGCACTGACTGGCCTGAAAAACCTCAGACAAGTTGCGGCTAATGGGTCTTGGCTCATGGCATCATCCCATGGCGCCGCTACTCCTATCTGAGCATGCGCACGGCCCCACTGGGCTCTGGTATCCGATGCTCGGATGCTGCGGCGACGCTGGGGCGACACGGCTCGTGTGCTGACAGAGAGGGCGCTGTGTGCCGACTGTGGCACGTCTGCCATAGCTGGGCCACCACTGCCCTGACCCTACCTTGGTGCACACCCCTAACCCTACTAGAGGGGTATATTTCCAGTGATAATAATGCGATTTTGAAATAGCCTTCCTTGTGTAGCTTTTTCTGCGCATCTCATCATTTCTGTCCATTCTGAACACATTCCAACCATCAGAATCAAACCAGGACACCTCCTTTTTCTAACCCTAACCCTACCCTGGTGCACATCCCTAACCCTAAAATAGGGGTATAGTTCCATTGATAATAATGCGATTTTTAAAAGGCCTTCC